>NC_087217.1:3469442-3499442 GCF_015104395.2 Macrobrachium nipponense | reverse complement strand
CCTATGGCTATTTAGAAGTGATTTACCCAGGTTCTAATGCCCGACTACCTGTTGCTCCGTGATTTATGAATGCCTATAATTTTCGTCGTAGTACTTGACTTTTACGCTGCGTGTGTGCGTTTGTGTGTGTGTGTGTGTGTGTGTGTGGGAAAGAGAGAGAGAGAGAGAGAGAGAGAGAAGAGAGAGAGAGAGAGAGAGAGTGTCAAGACCATGTATGTTCTTTATGCTCAGCTGATGTTGGAAAATGTAAACAATGAAATATTAATGGTTTCTTCTTTTTGGATGATGACGTCATCCTCTTAATGTAGGCAAATTGTAGCGTTTCGAAGATGCACGATTAGGGGGAGTGTTGCGCTCCTAGTTTTTGTTATATCTCCACGGTGAATACGCGGCCCAGGAGGCGTCAAGTAGCTGAAGAATCGTTGACAACCGTGCTGGATTATTCTAAATATAAGAAATATAAGAAAAACATTACAGTCGATGAGTGTTAAAACTTCAAGTGAGAAAACGAGGATGTTAGGAATATAATTGGTTTCGATTCAACGTGGACATTGAGATCATTGGAACGTGGGCCGAAAAGTTAAGGAAGCAAAATATGAAAAAATGGCGGAAAACTAACATATGCATAGACTTGTATACATAAAATTATATACATTTTCTTGTCAGTAGCATACAGACTCAGGAGAGGTTAGCTCTGTCATGTATAGAATGCTGTTCTTCCAGTACCCAGTACTATTTGTTTCAGTTCTTGGATGCTGATCGATATATGTTGATTAGTTTTCAGATAAGGAAACGCAGTTCCGAAGATAAAAAGAAGTAATGAGAAGGAGGAACCAGGTAGCTCAAAATGCAGATATAAAGATTAAATGATGCTAAAAGAATGACTCAAGGAACCGAGTTATAAATGAAAAAACTGGTAATATATTTCAAGAGTATGAATACATAACTAAATATTTTTTCTTGCAGAATCCAATTATTTTATTGTAGAAGTTCATAAACCATTTTCTCTTGCATTAAAGAATAACTTCATATTTCTTAGTTCTTGTTCTCTGTATATTTTCTGTGGAGACACTTGAGCTGTGATAGAGTTTGAAATAGCATGATTACTGGGGAAGGGTTTATTGGAAAGAAGTGCAGCGGAAGAATGGCTCTGAGGCCGCAGGTGAAGAATAAATATATCTTTGGGTACATACACACATACACACAAACAAACATATATATATATATATATATATATATATATATAATATATATATATATATATATATGTGTGTGTATACAAATAAATTTATATACATATAATATATATATATATATATATATATTATATATATATATATATATATATGATATATATATATATATACAGTAAAATTGTGCTCAAAGAAATGAAGGAAAAATTACCAACTATGCTTTGACATTGAAAGATTTTTCAAAGTTTAATCACTGAATCGAGATTTTAAGTTTTTAAAGTGGTATTGATTCAGCTGGAATAAAGAAAAAGACTGTAAACAGAGAAAGAGAAACTCTTTAGCAAATTTGATACACTGTTCTTTGTATCTTCGCGTAGTTGTTTGCCTTTTTTTATTTATTTTTTTTATTTTGTACGAGAAGAAGCCTGTTCTCAAAAGCCCTGACTCATTGGATGAGAAGAAAAGGTCGTCTAGGCAATCAGGCCGAAACGAATGTTTCTTGGTCCGGTAATTAATACGGTCTCCAGAATGGTCCACGCTCTCTCTCTCTCTCTCTCTCTCTCTCTCTCTCTCTCTCTCTCTCTCTCTCTCTCTCATTCAACTTAATGGAGACTTGGTTCAGTATAGCGTGCTATTAGTATTCCCCAATTTAAGGCTTTTTGGGTTTTAATAGTAATTCTTCAGTCTACTTTAATATTATTGTTTGGTTTGTAGGCCTCAGTGTAGAGAATGGCTTTAATGAACCATTATTTAAATGATTGAACTTCATGCGAAATGAATTGCCTACTCGATTGTGGTTAATGCACATATCAAACTAATTCCGTTTATGTGCCCATGGAAATTAAAGGAATTGATGCGATTGTTTTTTTTTTCTTTCTTTGCATATTTTTATTATTTTATTTATTTATTTTTACATTAGCTTGTCGAATGCTAACTTGAAATTATGCTTCACGTTTTACTTAGTGAACTGTCGAATAATCGCATGCAGTGCAAGTTAGAAAGCATAGATAGCCAATTATTTATAGTCGGCCTGGCCTGTATGTGATCTATTATGCTGGCTAAGTCTGTGAAGAAGGGAATGCAGGTATGAAAAGGACGCATGGACAAAACTGATTTCACATTCATTCAAGTAGGCATAACATTAGGTAAATGGGCATAGCTTGTATTCAAGTTACTTGAAGTGAATGTTGTTATTGGTATGCAAAAGCTGAAAGTCACAAGAGTTTGCATTTTTAAGTTAAAGTGTGAAATAATTTCTTGTAAATAGAGATAAGACATTAAAGTGAGGTATTCTTATCTATGTATACTTATGTTAATGATGATACATAATAATAAATGATAACATTCAAACGCGTTACTTTTCTAATTGTTTACTTTTACTTCGCAGGAATCCTTAACATTTTCCTGTAATTCGCCACAGTTTTTATCTTTCTTTTATTTTATTTTCCGCAGCATTCCTTTCTGCTGTTATTCATGATATAAAGAACGTTCAGTAACAAAAGCCTTCTTGTTAAGTCATCTCTCTTTGTGCTTTTGTATTGTAAAAAAAAAAGAAAAAAAAGAGAACTTTTGACTCATTTTATTCTAAATTGTTTAAATCTTTGTGACAGCAAATTTTCCAGAGAATTTCAGTGTTTTGCTTTATCCAAATGAAGAGCTTCCGCACTTTCATCTCTAAAACAAAAATTGTTTTTTTTTTTATTTGCCCTTCATTCATATTAACGTTTTATGAGCATGCCTCACTTAATTCTCTACTTTTCCTTAATAATTGTATGCTCCATGTTAATCATAACTACATAAAAATAACCAGTGAAAATTGTAAGCTTTGAGGAACACTTTTCTTATCCGTTTTGATAATTTAGTTTGGCCGAGACACGCTAAGAAATTATTCTGTTATGTAATGTTTTGTGTTAATTCAGTCCCCCGCAATTATGTCTTACTCTTTAAAAGTGTTAGAAACTTCACATATTTTTATCTAAATATAAATTCCTTTCGGCTCATTTTTGGAATAGCCTTGTTAGTCCCCTTGCAATCTACGTTTAAAATGTTCACTGATTTCAAGTTTACCAGAATTTCGTCATATCTATGTAGAATCAGAAATATGCCTCATTAGCATAATTTTTAATGGGTTTATCATTGAAAGATGTACATTATTCTGTTTTCTTATTTGCAGAACGCTATTATTAGTTTTTTTTTTTTTTGCTCTATCACAGCCCTCCAATTCGACTGGGTAGTATTTCTTACTATGAGCGCCGTTTCTAGGATCACACTCTTCTGCATGAGTCCTGGAGCTACTTCAGCGTGTAGTTTTTTTAGATTCCTTATCAGGGATCTTGGGATCGTGCCTAGTGCTCCTATGATTATGGGTACGATTTCCACTGGCATATCCCATATCCTTATTTCTATTTTCAGATCTTGATACTTATCAATTTTTTCCCTTCTCTTTCTCTTCAATTCTGGTGTCCATGGTATTGCAACATCAATGAGTGATACTTTCTTCTTGACTTTGTCAATCAACGTCACGTCTGGTCTATTTGCACGTATCACCCTATCTGTTCTGTTATTATTATTATTATTATTATTATTATTATTATTATTATTATTATTATTATTATTATTATTATTATTATTATTATTATTATCGAAGCTGTCATATGGCCCAGTGAGGAAAGTGGCAGTGCGGATAAAGGTATACGGATTTAAAGAAAACACTGTACGAGGAATGAAGGAAACCAAGTAACATTCAAACGAATAAGAGTGAAAGGAGCCTTAGGTGAGCCTGCAAAAAAAAACAAAAAAAAAAAGAAAAAATCATTTGCAAAGACTTTGGTCTTCCAAAGTTCCAGTTCCAGTGATTAATACACAGGTCCACGAAGGCCATTCCATAATTTTCTCACATCTAGTGAAAAGCTTCAAGATAATTGCGTGATACTTGGCCTTATGAACAAAAGCCAAGAGTGTCAGCATTGACTACTCTTGCAGTGCTGCTTGGTTCATGTTATAGTATGGGGAGATGTAAATGCAAAGAATGATAAAAATTTTGAAGAATCGTGATAAATCATGTATGTACAGTAATCTAACTAAACGATAGTGCCAAAAATCATTACTCATATCTGGACTGAGAAATTTACTAGAGCTCTAGTTCATGTCTAACAATTCTATAGACTAGGGAACAATATTCAAAACCCTGGTGAAATTAAAGAAACAAATCATCCTTTGGGATTATCATGATTTGACAAACCTTGTAAGGATTTCTAAATCTATCTGTTATTTTTAAAGAGGAAAGATAGACCTTATAAGTTTTTAAAAATTTAATATGCAATGAAGAATAACAGTTATAATTGTACAGGAATTTCTTTTAGTCCACGGAATATTGTCAATGAAAAATTTGGATGGTGGGCTTCCATTGCCTTAGACCTGCTGACATTCAGACTTGAGTTTCATTAAATATAACTTAATTCCCACAATCGACACTTGAGAAGTCATATCAGCTTCAGCTCTGTTTAGAAATTCCGCCACCACAGTCTATACTCTCAAGATGGAATCGATGCAAATAGAGTAGCATCATCTACATAAGCAAATAAGCTTCATTTCAAGGCTGAAACACATATTGTGCATAAAGATGATATATTGGTGATAGTTTCGGTGGTAATACTCAACAGTGCTCCCCTGACTCCTTTAGGTATATGTTTGAAAAGCGAGTCCTCATAAATACACGGTAGAAAGTAGTGCGGGTGGCAAAGCCAATTTTATAAGAATTTGTGTCCACTACTCGAAATTTAAGGAACTTGTGAAAGTCGAACTGGAAACTGAAGAACATGTGACTGGGTTCGAAAAAGGCTTTCAGACGTTTCTCCAACAGATAATATTTGGGCTATGAAAAATTGGCTGTAACCGTCAGGGCGGGCGTGAGCTGCCACTCGGTTTCTCAAGTGGAATACGATAACAAAATCTCCAACTTGTGCAAAAAGAACCTCCTATGGCTAACTTTCGAGTAATAATGGACAAAACTTGAGATCTCGCACCGTATGTCGGTTCTCGAAATTATTCATTCGTTGGAGCCATCTATTGTCGTTCTTTATCTGTATTCAGAAAAGTGACCTTTTTTTGTTTTTTGTTTTTTTTAGATTAAATCTAGTGTCATGCATAAAACACTATGCATTAATCTTTGCATATTTTTCTTGTCTCACGTTAGTGATGATCAGCTGATGGGTAATTATGTCTAGAACAAAATCCAGGTGTCTGTTAATATTCTGAATTCGTTTCAAGTCATCATTCATTACAAAAGAGACCAACAAGAGAAGTAAAGGACAGGTTACTTTAATATTATAAAAGTCTTACTAAAAACAACGTGCGCATAGGTCTTTGAAGTTAGGATATTGGCCTATTGTTTGTTTACCATCAGATGGGAAAACATGACGTGGTTCAAAGAATGTTTTGAAACCGGGCTATTTTCCCTCTTGGATATTAGGTTACATAACATCTTTTGCCTTTTAATTGTCGTTCTCTAGCCGTCTTTTTGATGTCCTGAGCTACGAATTAACATAAGGTCATTTATGAAATCGTGTGAATTATGATGATGCAAAACAGGGATCCCTAGCCTGCAGTGCACCATCTCTCTCTCTCTCTCTCTCTCTCTCTCTCTCTCTCTCTCTCTCTCCTCATATATATATATATATATAGATATATATATATACATATATATATATATATATATATATTATATATATATATATATATATATATATATATTAATAATATTTATACAGATATACCATATACCATATAAATATTACATCTCTTAATGTATATCCCCCCCATACTAATTATTTCCATTATCAGAGGATGAAGAAATTTGAATTTATTTTAAACAATCACAAAGGTTTATAAATATGGAAACTTACCCATTATTTCGTTGGATGAACCAGTCAAGTTTTCTATAGTTTCATGGACAATTCGTTTAGTTATAGCCTATATTTTCTGTACAAGAATGGTATAAGAGTGAACGTTTAGTTATCTGGTTTTCTCATTGTAAAGTGGAGTAAATGTTTGTTCCCTGTATTAAAGGAAAATGACTCGCATGAATCTTTAGCTGGCATTTAGTCTTCAGTCTGTGCGTGACACTTTGTTGGCTACCATAATTGTGAATTCACAAGGACATATATGAATTGTTTAGTTCTTGAAATTCTTTACAAAACATTGCTTATGGCTTTGATTGCATGTGCTAGAAGAATAAAAATACCTTATCCAAAAATGTAGTTCTCAAGGTAATTTTCCGAAATCTAATATGAAGGTGATAAAATGTTAGAGGGTATTTTAGTGTCTTTGCTCTACCGCAGATTCATCCAAGTGATATTGCCACAGGCCTCGGTATGACGGGCTGAAGTAAGATACTTATCAATAAACTCCTTTCTTTCAGTTTGTAAGGATCACTACAAGCTTTCTTTAAAGTCTCAGCTCACAAATGTTCTCAAGTTAATGACTAGAAATGAATGATCTCGAGGATCATGAAACTTGGAACCGTGCGTACATTATCACTGTACTTTAGATATTCTAGATAGTGTTGGTTATCCATGCTTTTATTTTTAGTGTATTGTACTCGATCCAGTTTTAAAATAGTGCCAGTATATCTGTTATCTATATTTAGAGCTTAAGCGGCCTTTGTTTTTGGCGAATGGAGATTAGAAGAAGCATTCTTGAACTCTCCACTTCCCATCAACGAGAGACAGAGAAGAAAAACTCGTAAGCAATCGCCAGTAAACGGCTTTTTCGAGGAGAAGAATTCTCCCCTTAAAAGAACCTAAGTGATGTTCTAGCAACGACCATTTCGTTTTCTGATTTTTTTCTCCCATTTTTTGAAGGGAGGGGGTTCGGTTTTTGTTTTTCTTGTAGTCCTCGTCGTCTTGAGTTGTAAAGAGAGAACAGGATTTCCGGCCGCTAAGAAAAATAATGAACCGCTGTTGTTGTGGTTGGCTGTAGAGAGGCGGCTAGTGCAATAACCATTGTTGGTGATGTTGTTGACGCTATTGTTACGATAAAAGTGCTGCTTCTCACTGATAGCCGCTTCTCGAGTGCTTTTCCTGGGGAAGACGCAGATGGTGGTGTCGTTTCTTACAGTGACGCGGGCTGTAATGGACTTCGGATAAGTTTCTTTGTTTAATTAATTTCGGGGTACTAATGTAATTCATGGGCATTTTTACCTAAGAATATTTCTTTTCATGGCTCTGCGTCTTTTTCTCTGTGGGAAGGATTATAATTAATTTCACTTCATTAGTTTATTAACTATATAGAATGCAATGTATATATCAGTTCGCTGTCGTACAGATTGAGTTTCTCTTACAGTTTTTGAAATTTAATACTACTTTTTCCAAATATTCATCGTGTTATAATTATATAATTTTCTGGTGTGTTTGATATGGGGATCCAGCGTCTGCTCATTCCAAGTACAAGTTATATATATATATATATATATATATATATATATATATATATATATATATATATATATATATATATTATATATATATATATATATATATATATATATATATATATATATATATATATATATATATATATATATATATATATATATGTGTGTGTGTGTGTGTGTGTGTGTGTGTGTATGTGTGTGTGTAACTGTATTAACAGTGTGATCTTCAAACCTGGGAACCTTTTTCACTATTTAGCATACACATTGTGACCTTAGCAATATAGTACCTTGTTTTGTACTTTTCCCCCGATTACTAGTTCATGTTTAGTGTTAGGTCAGACAGAGTTTCACCTTGAATCGGAAGATTCTGGTCACCTTCGAAATATTAGATATTCTTCTGTACTCTCAAGAGATCAGCTATGTCAACTCCTTCTCGGTTACAAATTAAATCACTGGATTTTACTGATGTAATTTAATAGTTCTATGTAGCATTCGTACCACCCGGGATTTATTAATATAAATTCATGAAACGTTTATATATGCGGATATGGATTTACAATTATTGCAGCTGTATACTATATGCGAATTCGGAAATGCTGTTGGCCTTATTTTCCATTTTTCTCATTTCCAGACATTTTTGTTATTCAGGATAATTAATTCAGGCATTCCCAAGGTAATAATTACTTTATGAAATTCAAATCTGCCATACATCCTCATCAGGGTCCTGATAATAGGTATTCAGGTTTTTATATAACTGTCATATACTACATATACTTTCACAATATACAATAAGTCAATGATTCATTTTCTCCTACACTTAGCTCTGTTGTTCGTAAAAATAAATGGTTTGTAAAACCCCCTTTTCTTCATGGTGCCGTGTTATTTTTCAATTTTTAGCTAAAAGTCCCTGATCTGTTCTCTTATGAGATCCTTTATTGGGTTTCCAGTTATAAATCAGATTTTACGATTATCATCTTCCCATACATTTTAACGCCGTAGAATTACTTCCGCTATACCTCCTGATTAATGTCTTTTGTCCCTTTATTACGCCAAGGGCATTGTATCACATGATGCCCATTCTTTATGGAATGATTCTGCTTCGTTTCCAAAAAATGACTTGGCATTTTCATTAATCATATTAATACCTTTCCTGAACAGTAGTTTTTAGCTTTATTTTAAAGTGAGTTATTCCCCTAATAGCTGTCAAATGTTCGCTATTTTTTTTAAACATATAAATGTTTGCTCTTCATAGATTTGTACATATTGGTGCAATTTTCCGCTAGTAACTCACCTTTCATGATTGGATTTTGTCAGTACACACACACACACACACACACACACACACACACACACACAACACAAATATATATATATACATATATATATATATATATATATATATATATATATATATATATATACACACACTATACTATATATATATATATATATATATATATATATATATATATATTTATATATAAAATGATAAAATGTATATATATGTGTGTGTTTGTGTGGTTTTTTTTTCCGCTCTGACCACGGTAATATTTTTAAAACCAGCAATTTGTGTTTGACTGTACGTCGTAGATAGATACTTATTATTACCTCATAATCTGTACAAAGTTCGCGTAAATTAGTAATCCTTGAGTACTGTCTCTGAGTCGCATATTCATTCGCAATGTTCTTCAATTTTAATCATATTCACTGAAGCATAGAATTTTCTAATCGGCTGATTTTCAGTAAGAGTGAATAGTTCTACAGATATGAAACTAATATAATTTAAATAGTCAAAAACGTTACATTCATATAACTGCCCACGCATGCAGTGTTGTACTGTTTTCCTGTAGATAGATTGTTTGTTTAACTCGTTTCTCACCATGCCTTCCAGTTCGTTAAAATCCAGTGTTATGTTTAGGAAATATTTTAAATTAGATGTAATAGTAGTGTGATAGATAATATTCAGACAGGGCGATGTAGATATATGGCGAGGTAGAGTAAAAAACGAATGATAATGCAGTGATGTGTGGTTATATTAATGGACAAGATGAGATGATCTCTGAAGCGGATTTGATTGGTAGGGTCGAGTGAAATATCTCGCGACTAATGAAAGTTCACAGGGAATGTTTAGAGGAAGCAAAGGCTCTTGAGGTCAGGGGGAGGAAGATCGTGAAGAGCAGTAACAATGTAGGATAACAAATAGAGATAAAATACGCTGACTGCAAAGGTTACAGTTCATTGTTCCTCTCAGCAGATTAGACATGGAAATGTACAGCGCAAGAACAAGTGAAAAGGATCACAGTGAATTTTTAGCTTTAATAGTTACGTTACTGCAGCCTGGCGGAGCGACGGAAACGTAATTGAGGAGGCTTTCAAGAACAATAGCGAGTCGTCTGGTAAAGTTTTGACTCATGCCTTCAGTAATAAAGCCAACACAGGAGATGGATTAGAGGAATGTTTCTCATGAGAAGGTAAAAGGTGGTGAAAGAGTGCTAAAGAACTTTAAGGTTGTAGTCATGATTGGTAAACCAGGAAACGTGACTGGAAAATAATCAGAGATTTTCGTAAGAGGGCATGTGAATCAAGTGACTATTGTAAAAAAACAATTGCATCATATTTAGGAAAGATTTTCCTTTCATTTATACTGTGTTGATTGGTAGAATGCAGATGTGAAGAATATATAAGTGCGAAGCGGTGAATGTTGAAAGCGCACTCGTGTGTATTAATCAATTAAAAGTGATAACGCATTTTCGGGGTTAAGAGTAAGTGAAAACTGCTTGAAGGTAAAATAACGAAGGTTATAAACGAAATGACTAACATGCATGAATGATGATGAAGTATTTAGCCTAAGTTATTATAGCCAGTTGCAACATCATGGCCTTATACTTTTAAGAGACACTGAAGATGGCCTCACTTCACCAATATACGCTGAATTGCCTACAGGCCATTGGGACTATGGTTCATGGAGACTTAACGTGATCAGATAAATGTCCTTGTTAATTGTCTCCTTTTTCGATTATTATATTGGATACTAGTCCTGTTTCCCTGACTCTGGCTGGAATTTAGTAAACGGGACAGCTGTTGGCCTAGAGTAATTAATGAAACATGAACATATTAGTTTCATCTTTTGCTTCAAGGTTTCCTATATCGATTAAAATTACCAAGGAGAAGACTACCCAAATTATATATATATATATATATATATCTATATATATATATATATATATATATATATATATATATTAGATATTATCTGTATATATATATATATATATATATATATATATATATATATATATAGATATCTGTATATATATATATATATATATATATCTATATAATATATAATATATTATAATATATATAATATAGCTATAGTATAGATATATCTGTAATATAGATATATATATTATATATATTATATATATATAGATATATTATATATCTATATAATATATATATATATAAGATATATATATATATATATATATATATATATATATATGTGTGTGTGTGTGTGTGTGTGTGTGTGTGTGTGTGTGTGTGAAGGTGTTTCCACTTGATTAAGTATAAAATGATGACAAATGTTTTTGAAATTTTGACAAGCCTTAGAATTGCTATAATTAGTATAAAAGAAAACCACCATTAGTGAATAAAAGGACAAACACCGCAGATATGGAACCTCTTTTTTTGATGCTTTCATGGTTTGTGTTGATCATGTGTATATTGGAAGGATGGAGGCTTCTGTTCATTTAGTTGGTTTTACTATATAAGTAGCAGTTGATAACGGGTTCCACTATCCGCATAAGATCATTTACTGAAATGCATCTCCAGGTATACTGCCTTGTACCGAATTTGGCCCCAGTCTCTTCCCTCGCCATTTGTTAAACTTTATCGTTTAGGCTTTAGCAAGATAAAAAGCACTTTGCCTCTGGAAGTCTTAGGACAAGACTTATTGCCTTGGTGCTGTTATTTAATATGCAGCTCCCACTCTTTCAGCGTAAACATTCTTTGAGTCAATCTGAGCGTTTGGTTTTAAGTTTTGTCCTCTTGTGGCCGTAAGATTAGTATCATTTAAAACCTTATCAATTTAACACTGGATAAACCAGTCGGACAAGGAATTGCCAAGAACGTAATTTGAACCTTACAATATATACAGCTATACTCATGGATTTCACCTTATCTTTTCCTAAGAATCAACTCATTTGAATCACCTTTTCACTGTATTTTATCTAATCATCTTGCGCGCCTTTGGAATATTTGTCTCGTAATAACTTATTAATGATTCTTCCCTATCTCTTTGATATTGTGAATAAGGAAAAACCGCAAAAGTATGTGTGAACTTACAATTGGCTTTTATTCTCGGGAATTTGGGGTTTTTTACAATTCAAAAGATGTGCTGTATATACAAAAACGGACGAACATAATTTTTCTTCATATTTTGGTGTTTTACTAGCTCTAGGTATTTGTGGATACAGGCCTAGAGAAGGTGATCGATCCATATTAGAATATTAAAGAGAAAATTCAGGCAAACAGTTAACGTAGCAAGATTGATATAAACTTCGAAAGGATGATATTTATCTGCTTCATAAATCTTTTGTACAAATTTAGTCTGATTAGAGGTAAAATAGCTTGTTTTATACTTATCATTATAATCAAATAAAGGTATATCAAATTTCTCAGGCATAAATAATTCAATTTTTTATTCTGATAGTGTACATGTAGCCTAAAGTTTTTTTTTTTTCTGCACTATAACGTTTATAATGAATGACCTTCAACAGTGCCGGTATAATTAATCATTGCACGAAATCCAGTTGTTAATGAGCACATGAATTTAATGTCAATGTTTGAGTTCATTTAGTGTCTTGGTTTTTAATGTAAGTATCTGTTCATATTTGAAAAAAAGATATTTCTTTCATATTTTTTCATTAATTGCCGTGAAAACATGCACTAATCCCTAGTGGTGTTCAGGTTTACTATAGGTATTCATCTTGAGGTAAGGCAATAGTGAATTTTTAATACTTCTGATACTTTAATTAATTTTATTGGTAGACTCCAGAAACAAGTTCTCTAGTCAGTTTTCTTGCAAGCAAAAGTAACTAATATAGCGAGGAGCTGACACACTAAAAGTGAAACAGAGAGAGGCAGGACTGGAAAACCAGTTTCTCTCAGGTCCTGGAATATTCTTGTAAGGGAAGCCTTTTTTTTTTGGTTTGGTGTTTGCTTCTCACCTCGGTGGTCGCGGGTTCGATTTCCGGCCATTCCATTGAGGAGTGAGAGATGTGTATTTCTGGTGATAGAAGTTCACTCTCGACGTGGTTCGGAAGTCAAGTAAAGCCGTTGGCCCCGTTGCTGAATAACCACTGGTTCCATGCAAAGTAAAAACACCATACAAACACACTTTTGTTTATGCAGATGGCTTGTATAGCTTCACAATGCATCCTCTCCGAGACATGTTAGGTAACACTGCCCGGTAAACTTGAGATGTGAGTTCTAACGGAGCGTTTTATTACAACGTGATATGCAAAAAAAAAAAAAAAAAAAAAAAAAAAAAAAAAAAAAAAAACAAACAAGTGATGAAGCGATACTGGTAATCTTTTCATCGCTACAGTAGATTCACATCAACCCCGCATTTGACGTCCAGGCCAGTCCCTTACGACGCTCCTGATTGGCTGTTGATAAGCCAATCACAGGGTTGGAAACTCTCAGTCTCTCTCGAGAGTTCACATGGGTAGGGTCTATGTTCCACCTCTCCTGAGGGATACGTCTTTCAAAAGTATCTATCCCTAAGGAGAAGTAGAACATACATCCTGCCTATGTGAACTCTCGAGAGAGACTGAGACTTTCCAACCCTGTGATTGGCTTATCAACAACAAATCAGGAGCGTCGTAAGGGACTGGCCTAGACATCAAATGCACGGTTGATGTGAATCTACTATAGTATAATATTCTTCATATTCATGGCTCACAAGGGAATACTTAGCGATGGTTTAGTTAAAAGGAAGTGCAGAATGGATGGTACTTAAACACTAATTCCGAACGAGTGCACATTGTACAACTTCAACTTTTCCCTCCGAAAAACAAGGAATCTTGTGATTATGATTATTGTTAATGGTATTTCCTTTTCCTCTTCGTATTGTCAGTTTTTAGCATAAGATATAATACTATGTATTTTAACAATGAGGTGTTTTGATGGCTATATGTATCAGTAAGTCTTCCATTTTATATTTTAAAATTATCACAGTTTATCGTAATAATTTTTTGGAAACTTGAAACTGATACTCAGCAATTCTTCCCTTACTTTGGTAAACATATTCTATTGTATTGCTTGTCATGCAAATCTCCGAAGTCATTTGTTTAGTTTCTAGGATACTCCTTTCTCCACTATGTCGAAAACTTGTCTCATTTACATAAGATGCGTCGCTGGATAGCTTGTTTCATCCCTTGTCCCTTCCTAACCCTCATCCTCTGTGGCTGGGACGTTACAGCGGCTTCTCTGTATCTACGTTTGTACATAACCACCTTGCCCCTTGTGGCCATTAACTTTATTTTTCGTCGTCTCGTTCATGTCTTCCTTACAGGAAATGATCCGCTTTTCTTTGCCATGTTCTGTGTAGCTGTTTACCGTTTCCCTCACTCCACTCCCGAGCTCATCTTATCAACGTTCTCCATTATTTCCAATCTCTTCCCATTATCCTTATCTGTTTCCTGCCTCTCTGTTTTCCCCGCTTGGGTCATCATCTTCCTCCTTCATTCCAGTTGCCCGCACTTTCTCATAGACATTCTTTTTCCGTCTCGATTTTTGGGATCCTGTTCCTTGCCCCTTCTTCGGGGCTTCCATTCGACTCCCCTTCAAGTTCCTGAAATTTCATCGTTTCATAGCCAGCGTAGAATGAGATGGGTAAACAAATATTTACTCCAATTATGTCGTGCACGGCATATGCCCTGATTTCTGTGTACTCACTTTTACTCCCCCGTGGTGGAAAATGGTATTCAAATAGGTCTTCCATTTCAATTTTCTACTCGTAAATTACGTTTTGAAGGACGAGGCTTCTCATTTTTCCCTTCATTATTAATAGATGTATTCCGTTAGAAGTCAGCTTAGTAAAATACTTTGAATGAATTCAGATTTTCTCTTTGCACTTTTTCTTCCAATCTATGTTCAGTATTTTTGTTTTACATTTGGTTTTGAATAAGCAGTTATCATCTTAATGACAAAATCCTTTGCCGGTATATTTTGTATTTGTGTATTGATTGTCCTTCCAGTAAATAATTAATCCAGCTTGACGTAAGTTATTAAACTAAGAAATAAACTCACACAATTCTTAGGAAGTCATGTTGAGCGATGATTGGGTTTATGTGGTATGTTTCTTTCCTTTCAGGTAATCAGACCGTGGCTCGGCAAACAACAAACAACCCAAGTAATATTTGTTGTTTTATATTTTCTTTTTATCTTGGCTATATTCGACCGCTTATACAGTAATTTCCAAAAAAAAAAAAAGTCACCGTATTTCCTGGAACGGAAATAAATTTAATGGGAAGCCTTGTTATACTCTAAGACGGGAAACATAATACTTTACGTATCCATGGGGGTATTTTGGTTTCTTTACTTTTAAAGTAAGAGAAAATTGCACTTAAATATAGACCATGTGAAATGATTAACTTTCAACTCTTAACACAAAAAAAATCCATAAGAAGTATTAAACAAATATGCATTTTTTTAGTATATTGTCTTTATGTCGTCATTAAATAGCATCTTGCATAGGTTGGAAGATGTTTACTTCGTGAAGTTTTGTCTTCTTAGAAAGTTGACAGAAGTAAGTTTACAAACGCCCGAATTATATATACTCTTCGGTACTGTAGAAGACAGATCTACGAACATTTTAATGTTATTGGTTGTGAAATTTGACTTTGCAGAAATTAGAGCAATTAGTGTTGTACTGGTTGGGGTTTGTGTTATTAGGACATAGAACAGTGAACTTTGTGATTAGGTGGTTTGTGCTAACGCGGTTGGGGTTTGCGCTTATCAGCTTTGGAGAATATAGAGTATTTATATGTGTAATGGTGTGGGTTGTGCTATTTAGCTGTGGAAAGGATAGATCATTGAGCACTGAGGAGTAGGGATTGTACTTTTTGGATTTGGAGAAGATAGAGCAATGAATTTTAACAGTAGGGACATGTACTAAGTGAAACTATTGCGGGCGTCTGTTATTTGTCTTTGCAAAAGATAGAACAAATTGTAATATCGGGATTTGGCCTTATTCACCTTTGGAGAAGATAGCCCAATGAATGGACAAAGGTTTGACTAATGCTATTAGACTTTGAAGGGTATAGGGCAAATAAAGTTGTAATTGAGTGGATTGCGGTATATGGCTATGGAGACAACGGGGTAATGGTGGTTGTCCTATTAGGCTTTGGATAAGATAGCACAATATCTATTTTAATGTGGGGAGGGGGTTCTATTCTGCTTTTTAGAAGGTAAAGTAAGGAACATTAGTTTTGTTGGTTGTTGTATTAGGCTGTGCAGGAGACAGGGCAATCAGATTAGCAATATTATAATATTTTTATTCAGTTTTGAGAAAGTAGAGCAAAGAGGATTATATTGGCATTGGAAAAATTTGAGCATTGAGCTTTATGATGGTGTGGGTTCTGCTATTAGGTTTTGGAGAAGGGAGAGGAATGAGTGTTTTAATTGTTCGCGCTGTCGTTTTAGAATTTAGAGCACTTGCAATGATGAGCTTTGTGAATGTATGGGTTTTGTTTTGCTATTCAATTAAGATGACAGAGCAATAAGCGTTGCAAAGGTGTGCGTTGTTCTCTTTGGCTTTTGAGATGATGAAGTAGTAAGTATTGTAATGAGTGTGCAGTCTGCTTTGGAGAAGATTTCGCAATGAATTTTACTGTTATGGTGTGGGTTGAATTACTAGTCACTGCCATTGAAGAAGATGGAGCAATCAGTAGTTTAAGCTGTTTGACTTGGGAGAATATTAGAACAAAAAGCATTATAGTTTTTGATGGTTGTACTCTTTGGCTTTGGGGCTTTGAGAAGGTGGAGCAATGAGCATTGTAATAGTGGGTTGTGCTGTTAGTTTGTGGCGATTATTGAGCAATATGCATTGTAATGGTATAAGCTGTGATATTCTCCTTTGGAGAAGACAGTGATTAGCACTGTAGTGGCATGAGTTGTGCTATTGCAGTTTGCAGAAGATAGAGCAACAAACATGGTAGTAGTTAGGGTTGTGCTATTTGAATTTGGAGAAGACAGATCAATCAATGGTGTGGGTTGTGTTATTAGGCTTTGTAGAAAATCGATCAATGCACATTGTAAACTTGTGGGTGTGCTATTTGGATTTTGAGAAACTAGAGTTTAGAGAGTAATGGTGGCGATTGTGCAAATTGGCTCTTGGATAAGATACAGTTATGGACATTGAAATTATGCCGGTTATGCTAATCAGTTTTGGAAAGATGGTGTAATGAATGTTGTGATTATGCAAGTTTGGTTGTTAAGCTATGTAGAAGATAGGACAATAATCATTGTGTGGTGTGGATTTTCTATTAAACCTTTGTTGTGCTATTCAGCCTTGGAGAAGATACAGCAGTAAGCATTTCACAAAAGGGGATTTGTACTATTTTGTTTTGGACAAGATAAAATAGTCATTGTAATGGGTGGGGTGGGGTTGTGGTATTTGACTTTGGGAGAGAGTAAAGTGATAATTTGAATGGTTGGGTGTGGTTATTTAATTTATATTTGGATGAAATAGCACCCCCTTTAGTCCTTAACCAACATTTATATAAAATAAAATTAAAAGTCGTCGGTAGTCCCTTGAGGAAAATATTGAAACAAATTAGAAGTGTGCAGTCATATGTCATCAGTGTCTCCTTGGTGATAGGTACCCCTGTTCACAAAGGAGATTATAAACAATGTTGTGCGGGCTGAGGATTGTACATACAACACTCACTCAGGGGTTATTAATGTCAGATGAAAACTTTCCATTCTGTGACAACTGTACAATGCACTTAACTGTGAGACATTTGCTGGTCGATTGTCCCAGTTTTGGGGGTCCAAAAGTAGGCTCCTCTCTTGACAGAGATGGACATTTTATCCTTCCTATGGTTTTCAGGGCGGACTGTAATATCCATCAGTCGTGTATCGTTGTTAAGGAGGTGGGCTTTGTCAAAAAACTTTCAATTATATAGATATTCAGTGTATGTGTGTATATATATAGTATATATAGTATATTTGTATTTACAGATATGATTTATATATAATTAATATATGATTATATATATATATATTAATAATATATATATATATTATATATATATATATATATATATATATATATATATATATATATATGTATATATATGTATATATATATATATATATATATATATATATATATATATATATATATATATATATATATATATATATATACATACACATTCTCCAAAGCCAAATAGCAATTGATTGATTGAGTTATGATTACTAAAACTTCCGTCACAGCATCAAGGTCATTGCCACTATAATAAAATAAAGTGAATTGGAAACTAAAAAAAAATAAATCTAAAAGGGGTTTCACTTAATATACATATATATATATATATATATATATATATATATATATATATATATATATATATATATATGTGTGTGTGTGTGTGTGTGTGTATATATTAAGTGAAACCCCTTTTAGATTTATTTGTTTTTTAGTTTCCTATTCAATTTTATTATAGTGGCAATGACCTTGATGCTGTGACGGAAGTTTTAGTAATCATAACTCAATCAATCAATTACTTTTTGGCCTTGGAGAAAGTGCAGCAGTCGATTTTATAATGCTGAGGATTTTGTTATTCAGACGTGAAGAAAATAAAGGAGATATAGAAATGTCCAGTCTGTTGGTAGGAGTTCTGCTGTTTTGTCTTCAGAGACGACAGTGAATTGATTGTTGTAATGGTGGGGTTTTTTGCCATTTGGGTTTCTGAAAGATGGTGCTTTTCATTGTTATTATGGCGGAGGTTTGTGGTACTGGGCTTTGGAGATGATAGAGCAGTGACTGATATACTGATGGGTTTGTGCTATAATACTCCCAGGAAGAAAGAGCAATAAGTGTTGCAATTGTGGAGGTTTGTACTGTTTAGTTTTAGAGAAGGTAGAGTAGTGGTTGGGGGGGTGGGGTAATTTCGATTTAAAAAGATGTAATTTTCAATTGAATATTGTAATATCAGAAGTTTGTCTTATTTGGCATTCAAAGCCATATTATTGTAATAGTTTGTTAACTTTTTAAAATATAGAACATTGGATGTTGTAACGATGGGATTAATTTAGATAGAGATATATTTCTAGAGTTTGGGTATTAGACTGAAGTCTTATTGAATGGTATCCGATGAGAATTTAAGTGAAACATTAAGCCAGAGAATCATAATATATGGAAATATCAGTAGGAAGAGGTAGTATATTTAGTGGATGAATGTTTCAGATGAAGATCCTATAAAACTTTAGACTTACACACAGTGTACACCCTTAGTTGGGGTTGTTATTTTTAATAAGGCTCATGTTGTTTCTATCTTGAAAAGCTCATTTCATAATTGGTTTGTGTAGATGCTTTAAGGATTGTTACCCTTCTTTGCTATAGCCCCTCAATTTATCGTGGCTGGCGACTGGTACTGGACGCTTATAGAAACTTTTGTGATATTGAACCCATTGCTGGTACTGGGAGGGTTGCTTGCATTAGATAGTGAGTGTATTCAAAACTCCTTCCTTTTATCTTATCTATCTGATGCAAGCGACCCTCCTGGCACCATCGCCCACCCTGTCTTCAATATCCTCAAGCAGAGACTGGTGGAAACATCGAAGTCTGGGTGATTGCATCACTCATGGTTACTAATTCTTCAACACCCAATTAGATTCCAGCTCCCCTCCAACCAACAATCTGGGGGGACTCTTTATATACCGAGTGATGAAGCATTCTAACCTGACCAAATCCACTCTGTCCTGAGGATGGCCGACGAGGCGGGTTGAAACGTTGACGCCCATATAAAGATTCTATGAAGATTCTTTATCAATCGAGAACGACTTCAAGATTTTTTTTTTCTTATTTTTTGGGGGGAGGAAGTATACCGACAACATGAAACTCTAAGGAGACACCACGCTATGTTTAACTTCCCCTTGCGTGTACCAGAATAAAAAGTGACTGTATATATGCCTTTCCCCTAATCCAGATTGTGTACATCGGCCACCTCTTACCAAATATCAGCCTTGAAGACACGAGAATATTGAAAAGAACTGAAAAGACCTTGTATGAAATCAATTCTACTGACGCTGCCATTCTTTTCAACAGAACATGTTTAAAAGAAGGTATACTCCCTTATTATTATTATTATTATTATTATTATTATTATTATTATTATTATTATTATTATTATTATTATTATTATTATTCTGGAAGGAAACCCTCTTTTAAACATGTTTTATTAAAAGTGATTGCTGCCTCAGCTGCATTAATTTCATAAAGGTTCTTCTCTATTTTTCTAACCCATAAGGAAGGCAACCCATAAGGAAGGCAACCCTCTCTGCCCGATTATCAGCCAGACACCCGCCCCGACTTATGCCTTGGCCAAGCGCTTCAATCAAATTTTGACTCCCTACGTCCCGAGCGCTATAGCCTGAGTTCATCGGTGGAGTTCCTTGAAGAAATTCGCGACTCCCCCGGCACTGGCATCATAGCATCCCTCGATGTAGAATCCCTATTTACCAACGTTCCCGTTGACGAGACCATTGACATCATCATGGATCGCGTCTACCGAGATCCGTCAACAGCCCCACTCAATATCCCAGAAGCCTCTTTGCGCACCTTGCTGGACATCTGTACAAAGAGGGCCCCCTTCTCCACCCACCGAGGACAGATGTTCCGTCAGAAAGATGGCGATGCCATGGGCTTTCCTTTGGGAGTCCTCTTTGCCAACTTCTATATGGGCACCGTAGAAGAGAGGGTCTTCGCCCAGAGCCAGCACCCCGGCAAATACGCCCGTTACATAGACGATAACTTCGTGCAAGTCGACACCGAGGATGAGGTAGAAGCCCTTCGTCGCCGATTCCAGCAATGCAGCGTGCTAAACTATACAGTCGAGTTTAGCACCAACAATCGGCTCCCCTTCCTCGACGTCCTTATAACAGAGATAGAAGACGGTCTCCGCACTTCTGTCTACACGAAGAAAACAAATTTAGGAATGTGCCTCAACGGGGATAGGGAGTGTCCTGACAGGTTTAAGAGCACCACCGTCAGGGCCTTTGTGAAAAGGGCCCTCTCCCATTGTTCTACCTGGCAGGACACACACCTCGAGCTTGATAGAGCTTCACAGATGCTCATGAATAACGGATATTCTAATAAGCTCGTCAACCGAGAAGTGCACACCGTCCTCGAAAGATGGTACTCGAACGAGGAAGAAGACCCATGACCCCGCCCCACCGAGAACATCAAGATATATTTATTATAAGGCCTTCATGCACTCTCAATACCACGAGGAGGAGAAGGCGATGAAGATCATCAAGGAGAACATCCTCCCTATCAAAGAAGGCAAGATGGTGGACCTTATAATATACTAAAAAAACCGGAAAACAAGAAACCTAATCATGAAAAATAACCCCTCACCGCCATCAGGAGACCCCCTCAAGCTAATGAATGTAGTATACCAGTAAATATGCCCCGCCCGAGGATGTCCTGGGAAGTACATTGGAATGACTATTATGCATCTTGCGAAGAGAATCTCCTGTCATGCCCTAGAAGGGGCTATCAAGAATCAAGCCCTCACCGCCCACCGAGACACAATCTCCCGTGACTGTATTATCCGCAACACTAGGATAATATGGAGAGCACCCGACCCTCTCCGTCTGCGCCTTCTGGAGGTGTTACTCATCCAGGAGCAAAAGCCCTTCATGAATACGACGCAGGAGGCCGTTTTGCTCCCGACCTGCATCCGAAGGAACACACCAGTAACGGCAAACTTCACCATAACGCCGCCCGAAAACGCCCCAATTTAAGAGGAAAATAACACCGAAGACTACATTAATACCATGAATAATACCAGCAGTGACGTCACACGGCCTTTGACCAATCAAAATGAAGCCCAGCTTGATACTATGCAGCTGAGAAGATCAGCGCACCTGTTGAGCATGCGCTCGGGAGCTGGCAGTCAGGCAGCCATCAAAAAGCAGCTCCCCATTCACTAGCCAATTAAAAGGCAGTGGCACGAAGCCCCCCCGCTGCACCACCACAATAAAAGCAGACGGACTCACCCTCTCACTTCAGTCCTCCACCCACCTTCGCCCAAGAGGATGTCTGAGGTTTATTCAGACGAAACGTCGCGGCCCCACAAAAAGAATAGAAAAGGAATAGAATTTAACATCAATTCTACCTGCAATCAACTCTATGGGATATACCGGAAAATTTGACTACCCCCACTGGAATTTTTTACCAATAAAAATCCAATCGTTTTTTACTATTACCTAATTGAGATATGTCAACCTTCGGTGCGTTGCTTACCAGTTTAAGCAATAATGAGAAAACAATAATTAGAAAAATAGAGAAGAACCTTTATAAAATTAATGCAGCTGAGGCAGCAATCACTTTTAATAAAACATATTATTATTATTATTATTATTATTATTATTATTATTATTATTATTATTATTATTATTATTATTATTATTATTATTATTCAGTCAGTAATGTAGTTCATGTTTTAAGAGCATTGTATGATGACATGAATATGCGAAGGATGTTAAAAGCTACTGGATTAAACACTAGATTCTGATGTTTATTCCGTTGCCTCCATCATGTATTTCGAGAGGTTTCATGGTAACAACAAGAAAAATTAGCAGTATAATAAATGACGTGTTGGGAGTAATTTATAATTGATTTATACGATGATATATTAAGAAGAAATAGTATGGGAAATAAATATTGCGTCAGCATAAAATGGAAATGAAAATGCGAAAAATCCGTGAACATTTAGAAAGTTTTTATTTTCGTTATAAAACTTTTCGGCTCGCACTCCCAGCAAATAAAGGAAAGAGAAGTAAACTTTCCCTCTTCAAATTTGCTCTTGGGCTTTGGACTTCAACGTTGACACTGGGTGCGGTCTGCATTCATGAATGCCTGGCGCAGCAACCATTCAGAGGACTCCTGCTAACCAAAGGCAGGACACCAAAGGCCCGAGAGCATCACCACCATCTTCCTCGCTGCGAATGGAATCTCGGCACTTTCCCCTCGTCAATAGACTCATGGAAGGCGCCATTTATGAGCCCTTTGGTGTAGGGAAGATATCAAGAGGGAGGAGACTGTTCAGAGAGAGAGAGAGAGATTTCATAGATTTGATATTTATTACCTCTTTTGGAAGTTAGAGGTATTAATTATGATGAAAACTACTCGGCTACAATTAATAAAAAGTATAAGATACTCCCACTTGAATTGATAATCCACATATTTTAGTCAAATTTTTTACAGAATTTATAAGCACTGTGAGAGAGAGAGAGAGAGAGAGAGAGAGAGAGAGAGAGGAGAGAGAGGTATGCATGCTCATTTTCCTTATGTAAAATCTTTACTTTTTCAAGGGTTTTTAAGCAAATATGTTTGTTTAATTATATGTCATTCACCGTGGTGTGTGTGTGTGTACTAATTTTTGTCAGTGGTTGAATATTTTACATAATACATCGTTGTTATGAAAAGAAGAAACGGAGCAACTAATACAGTGTATGGAGCGATGAATGTGTTCTTTATAGCAGGAAGTAATGGTATTAACGGAATAGACAGGAATTTCTTTTTAACAGAAATGATGCCCACAAGTGCTGCTATATACATTGAGAAAATATTTGTAGTTTCTGCCATGTCCATTTGCTTTACTTTAATTACATTTTTAATACGAAAATATTTGATGGTTAATTTTTGATTGGCTGAGGTTTAATCGTTCCAGTACCTACCTTCTATTTATTTCTTTATTAAATATCCACTCTCTTATGCCCAGCGTAAATATGTAATGGGAAAACATTCATATATTTTTAAAATGTTTTTATTGTATGTTTCATATCCTATCACGTTTGCCGGCACACAGCCAGTGATTAAACTAATCGCTATCGACAAAGCGTATCGCTCTTGTTGACATCCAGCATTGTTTGCCAGGAGGCTTAGATATGGAATAAACACGTTTGTTTGCAAACTGACTTCAGTACAACAACGAACTATATTAATCGTTCGTTTGCTGCAGCACCAATTCCTTGCTTTTACAGTTATCGTTCAGTTGAGCTACTTTGTGTATTCAATTCATCAAGTTTGTGAGTTCATTCATTTTATGGTTCTTGCGCGAGCCACCAATATATTATTTGTATGGGTAAATTTTTTTACATGAAAAGTCCCTTTCTTGATAAGAATTAAAAGATTGTTGACGAATTAATTTGTAGACTAATAAGTTTGTAATATTTGAACATTCTGAAAGGAGAATGACAACCGTTCAATATGTATGACTATATATATATATATATATATATATATATATATATATATATATATATATATATATATGTGTGTGTGTGTGTATATATGTGTTATTATATGTATACTATTACATATATTATATTATATATAAATATATATAATATATATACATATATATATATATATAATAAGTATAATATATATATATTATATTATACACACATATATATATGTATATATATATATATATATATATATATATATATATATATATATATATATATTATACACTTTGGAAAAGTAAGCAAGAGACATCGTTACCTCCACAAGTATTCGGCGAGTTCTCATTCACGAATTAACATTAAAATAACTAAATAAATGAACTAGCATAGGTAGATGAAAAAAAGACAGCATGAAGTGTGTTGAAGTCGAGGAAATAAATATAAAGGACTCGAAAATCCACCTCTTCCTTGTTAAGGTAAACAAAAAATAAAAATGTTGTACAGTAATGCAACCACATCATACAATTCTTAGAATCAGATTTAACAACGCCTTGATTCACAGCACCAAAATATTTTTTTTAGATTGATTCCCCTTTCTTTTAACACTCTTTCCACTCTGGAAACCTTATACTTTCAAGATCTCTCTTCGCTCTACACAATTTTCACCCATCCATCTTCTCCAGAGTTACCACATTAAAAACAAAGTACATTATGTACACTTCATTATCAAAAGATGAGCCAAGTGTGTGCAAGGGGAGTAATATTTATAGTCAGATGACTGTTTTGGCTAACCTACAATGCTCACCTTTTCACCCACATGCTCTGTAAGAAGTGTACTAATTACGTACTTCATATTTTTTACCTCAACAAGGAAGAGGTGGAGCTTCGAGTCCTTTATATTTAATTCCTCGACTTCAACAAACTTCATGCTGCCTTTTTTTCATTTACCTATGCTAGTTCATTTATTTTGTCATTTTACCATCCTGTGCAATATTTGCTTCTTAAACCATTCTTCGTTATTTCATACTAAACTTAAATAATTTAAATGCTTGATTTTTTCCAATCGCCTTAACTAGACTTGACTGCTTTTTACATTTTACAAACTTGCACAAATCTTGACAGCATAGAGATGCCATTTACCGGAAACATTAGCTAGTATTATATCCTGTTACCAGTTGGATCATATAAAGATAATGTATAATCTTACTATTGCGCAAGACCTGCTACTGCTCGGTCACCTCATTAAAGAAATTAGAGACTAAGCTAAAATGAGTTCATGTTTCAGATTCTGAGGAAATACTATTTTTAATGAGCGTTGTTCATATTTTGTTTTTTTAGTTTTTTTGTCTTATCTTCTTTGTTCTTATGTTATTTCAGTAATACAGCTTATTCTTTATTTCTATGTTTCTTTTTACATGGGCTGCTTTCCTTGCTGGGATCCTTGGGCATTGTACTATTATGGTTCTCCAAGAAAGGTTCTTGGTAGGCTAATAATGATAATTATAATAATTATAATAAGAATAATAATTAATAACGTAATTTTTCCATTATTCAACCTTTAATTGTCAGCATTCTCTTGCTCATTCACTTTAGAATCTCGGTAGTAATAGTTTTTTGTTAGTTTCTTGAAATACTAATTATTTGGCTGTATCCATTAGTGATTATCTTTTATCAACAGTTTACATTTTTTAAGTACACGATCATTTCTGTCTGAAATGTTGTGCTCAGATTCTTCGTTCATATCTAATTATCACTCATTCTTTTATGTTTTATTTATTTCTCGTGAATTTTCACTAACGTTTATTAACGTCTGTATTCTTAAAATATTTTATTGTCTTATAATTCTCAATCTGGTTTTCCATCTATGCTTCAGGCCTTTTCTTCTTTCCTCTCAGTCAACTTAGGTCACGTTCCCACAGACAACGTTTTTCATTTTCCTCCCTATATGCCAAGACCCATAAATATTCCTTGCTGTCCTAAGCAATCCTTCCCATTGAACCTTTTCAGGCCACACCCGCCCATACCTCCTTTTCTACTATTCTTATGTCCATTTTACAAAATTCAATATGCTACATTCTTGAACGGTACTCTCCTGTGGAAACTGCTACCTCTTCTCACTTTTGAATCCATCAAGTAGTGAGCAGGTATACTTCCAGCTACACCTCATCGGCTCACATTTCATGGTAATGATATGCAGTCAAACACTCATTACCTCAGTATTTTCTCTTTAAGTGTACCTTGTGTGCTAAAGCCTTGAATTTCAAAAATTCAAACACTTTTTCGAAATGGATGTCTTTGTGGCCCTTATTTTTCTTTCTTAAGGCTCGACAAACTGTCAACCACTCCGCCTTTAACTCATCTACTTCTGAATTAAGATCTGTTGTTATCACTTGCACCAGTAGAGCATGTATGTATGCATAAAGTTTTCTCATGTCTTCTTAACGAGACCAACTCTATAGTATCTTTTTTTTATTATTATTATTATTACTATGTAAATAGTTTGGTTGCATTTATGCCCAAATCTGTGTTTCATACGACTTCTTTTGCTCTTTTTTTGTATATTAATGAACACACTTAATTCAGATGTATAATCCGTCCTTTCTCTCCTTTTTCCTTAGAATACCCATCAGGGCCCACTTGTGTTGTCCCTCGCTCGTATTGTTTAGCTCACACATTTGAAATGCTAAGTCCATTTCCAACACTTCTACCTTCGTTTTCCTTCTCTCGGTACGATTCTCCACCTCCTTCTCTTCTTAAGCATCCCAAAGAGAACGTGAGGGGAACGTTCTCTTCAACAATCACGATCTCAGCGCGGCCTCTCATTCCCCTCAGGAATGTCTAATATCTGAAGCGAGGCGGTGCAATTACCGGCCCGGCCACACCCGGGGATCCCTCCGGTGGGATTTCTCGGGGGAATGGAAGGGGGGGGGGGGGGGTGGGGGGGGGGGGGAAGATGTGACCCGGTATACTGCCCAGCCAGCCCACATCCCCTTCGACTCATAAGAAGCCCCTTAACTTGACCTAGTACCATCAGCCTGAGAAATTCTAACAAGCTGAAGGCTCGGGTGTTTGGTTTTTATTCCCCCTTGGCTGAGCGAAACAATAATCTTACTTTTAGGACCTTTCCATCGTCGAGTGTTTGTTTACCATCTTGAATTGCGAGGTGGATCTAGCCAGTGCTAGGCAGAGAGAGAGAGAGAGAGAGAGAGATGGGGCTGCATAATCAAAATGACTTATTTCCTTTGTTCATCTCGTTGTATTTTATCTAGAAATTAAAAGAAATGTTGCGGACTTTACGTTTTCATAGTTTATTATTACTAGCATGATAATGAGCGGTGACTTGATGTTATTCATGAGCTAAGTTTTAAACGCTTGACAGATAAGATCAGACAGTTGCGTATGTCTGGTAATCGTATCAAAGCGAGTAATCGATAATTATTCAAAGAATTCTTTAGAAAAGAACCTAGCCAAACTTATAGTTTTCACCGTGGTCGATAACGGAACTAAAATACAATTCGTCATTACATATAAGTTCACACTCATATTTCAAGGGGAATTTTACCCAGAATTCGGAAAACTCTAGGAAAGCGAATAATTAGTGATGGAACATAATAGTGCTGGGTTCGTTGAAATCCTTCCGTACCGGAATGATTGAATAAACATAGAGCCAATTTCTGTTAGTTTTAAGCACTGTTTCGGAAACGCGGTTCGTGTTACCGCAAGTTATTATCTTCCTAAATGTTTGATTTAAAGGCGATTCAAGTATAGCCAGAATTCTCTCGTCCCCAAGTGTTTCAAAACTTCGAACTCGTGCAGTACCTTTGAAGAGGTGAAGAGGGAAAATTCTCTGGTTGTTGTAATTGAAAGAATAAAGTTGGTTTTTTATTTACGAAAGATTCAAGATGATAGTCTTTTAACTGCTGCTTGAGCAACACATACACACACTCATGCTGAGTATATTGACTTAAGTGAAAGAAGTTAATTATGGAAATGCTGTTCTGTTTCAGCCTTATTACGTTTGGCTTACTGTAAAGTTAATGAAAATGGAATGGGTAGATAGGATAAGTGTGTATATATGATATATATATATATATATATATATATATATTATATATATATATATATATATACTATATATATATATATATATATACGTGTACATGCATGCATAAATATATAATACCAATTTCATTTCTTCATTTGATAGTAAGCATTAAAAATATATAATGAATGAAATATCTGTGTAGGATTTTTTGTATTTGTTATTAGTTGCATAAAGTCAGCCATCAGATGGATGAATGTGGTGCGGAGATATGTTGGGGAAAGGAGATGCAAGGAATAGAAATAGAAGGAGAAAGTCGACTCGAGCGGCCGACCCTGCTATAGAGTAGCACTAACAAGGTCGAAAGAAGAAGAAGAAGAAGCATAGAGTCAGCCATAAGTAATTGAAGTGTCAAAAAATAAAAGCCCAGGAGTCAAGATTGGCATAATTTGGGCGCCTCATGAGAAGAGGGAGCTGGGGTAATGATCAACGGTGATATGTTGCCGGAGAGATCATGGAAGCGGAAATGCTAATGAATGCTAAGGAATTAAAGGAGGAGAAGGCCTGAGAGAAAATGGAGAGACTGCATTTGAGAGAACATGAAAGACAAAGGAGTAGAGGTAAACAGGACATAAGGTAGAAAACACAAAATTCATGAAAAACCGTGACCCCAAATAGGATTAAGCTGAGAAGAATTAAGTTTAAGCATTGCCTGATATTTTTTAGCCAAACAAGTGTTGATAATGTTACAGCAAGTAAACTATGTACATGTTTTTTTATACTAATTAATCCACGAAAAATTGCGATAAATTTTACGTTTAATTTTATTGTTCCTTATCACAGTATGCTGCCAAATATTAACGGGGGTTTAAATGGTACAATTGTTATTAGTGTATCGCTGTTTATTCAAGCTTTGAGGATAGGCCTCTCCTACAATGATATACGTTATTTTTTCTAAAATTCTAAGATTACTAAATGGAATCATTTTGATTTGTAAAATGCTGCAGGCTTTTGCAGATAAAGAAATGTACTACATTTAGTTTTGTTGTTGTTGATAGTGTTATGTGCATGTCCGTAAAGATCTTAAATTCACACCTGATGTAGTATTTAGTAAATTCCGATTTGAAACATCAGTAGCCATTGGGAATTCTTGTCATTATTCCTACTTTCCTTTTAAATGATTGTACTTATTTTTGGATATAATGTATGGGCATCTGTATTTTCCTTAGTTTTTTTTTTATTTATAGTTCCACTTCGGTGATTTTATGAATGATGATGGCAATAAAAGTAACTGAAGAGAGAACAAGACAGTGAGACGAAGGTTTTCAAATTTGTACTTTGATTCATATTGAAGGAGGGATATGATCTAAAAGGATACAGTTCCCGATATTTCCATTTGATATTTTATTTTTCAGCATTTTGTTGGGAACATGAACACTTGAATTCACATTGGTCATTGTAGTAAATTAATTCCATTGTTATGGGCTTAACTCCTAATAATAGAATTAATGATGATTTAGTTACTCAGTGTGAGCTTCATTAATAACATTCCTAAAAGAAAAGTTGTTATATGAAGTAATTTTTGTGAAGCCTATTCTGCTCGGTATAAGAGGAAAAAATCATATTCGACGGTGAGACTACAGTACATTTTAAAGGGAGTCTATTCTGTAATATTTGGTTTAATAATAGAAAAACTTTTTTGTCTCAGGCGAATAACCAAGAACGTTGTAATATTTTAGTTCATGCAAGTTGGGATGGAGATACGGACAGATAGAAATCCGAACGCCGCAATAACCGAGAGTTTTTGGTGGAAGGAATACATAACTAAGGAAATGTTC
>NC_087217.1:3459442-3464442 GCF_015104395.2 Macrobrachium nipponense | reverse complement strand
CCATCACGTCTCTTGTAGTGACTAGCCAGTTGCGAATTTTTGTTATGTATTCACGTTGAAGTATTTTCTTATATTCACAAATAGTAAAACATAAATGCCGTATGGTTTAAAAGATTTTATGTCAAATTTCTTACAGTGGTAGACCACGAAGGAAAGTTTTTCGTGTTTAAAAGATTTTATGTCAAATTGGTAACAGTGGTAGACCACGAAGGAAAGTCTTTCATGTTTAAAAGATTTTATGTCAAATTGGTTACAGTGGTAGACCACGAAGGAAAGTCTTTCATGTTTAAAAGATTTTATGTCAAATTGGTTACAGTGGTAGACCACGAAGGAAAGTCTTTCATGTTTAAAAGATTTTATGTCAAATTGGATACAGTGGTAACCACGAAGGAAAGTCTTTCATCAGTGTAAAGTTACACTTTCCTTTTGCGTGGTTGAAAGAATTTGTCAAACTTTGTACAAATGCAGAATATCACACATTAGTTATTATGATAAGAGTTTATTCATCTGACTTTTCATCTGCCTGCTTCGACACACCTTTTTCTTGTACAAACATTCCACCTCGACCATACCCCTGAAATATAAGAGGTAGAATGCTCAGCTGACACGCACACTTCACTAATAAACGCCAATTTTCAGATGACACCAAGGTCTATATAGCCTTCACTATGACCTTCATAAGATAGATGCCAACTGACCTTTTAACAACTTGCAACAAGTGGGATTTCAGTCAAACTTAGAACAAAAGTGCAAATGTTTCGTTGGGGGTGGGTGTAGTGCCTTGAGTGCACCTATTGCTTAAGGTTCTTTGCAGCGTCCTTTTGGCTCCTAGCTGCAACTTCTTTCATTCTTTTTATTGTACCTCCTTTCAATTTATCTTTCCTCTATGCTTTTCACCCTCTCCTAACACTTAATTCATAGTTCAACTGCGAGGTTTTCCTCCTGTTACACCTTTCAGAAATTTTTACTGTCGATTCCCGTTTCAGCGCTTAATGCCTCCCAGCGTTTGGCCTTTGGCCTAAATTCTATATTCTACTCTATTAGTACAAAGGTGAGACCCATCATGCATAGATGAGTTTAAAGGTAATTGAACTATCTGTTTTCTTGAAGTGAGGTTGTCACTATGTCTGTCCTTCAATGTGTCTTGCAATAGCCTTTTCCTCACAACTTTTATGTAGTTCGAAGAGATAGATCACTTTGGATAATTGTAAATGTTTGTTTTGTTTGCCTATCAGTGTCTCTTGCATGCCTACTTGATCATCTTCATCTCTTCCTATATAGCTTAATTGATTAATGAAGCTTATTGCAAAGGTGCACCATCATACATAGATAAACATGAAAGATCGTTCATGTCTTCCCGTGTCTCACCGTCATTGCTTAAACCATGAATATCTGTCAGTGCATACCATTCCTATATGGTTTAAGGGATTTCAGTGAACTTAGTGCAAAGCATGAGACATGCTTTGCACCAAGTTGACTGAAAGAAGATTAATTGTCAGTCAGTTTGCCTGCCTGTCAGTCTGTCCAAGACGGGTGTGGTACACTTAGCTGGTTATCACGAAGGCTCCTTCGCAATTGAAGGAATTTCAGTCAGACATGTCGCTAAGGTTGACCATTATGCGTAGATGGTACGAAGGGAGATCATTCCTTTGCCGGTTTATCAGTGTCTGTCCCATTTACATAGCCATTGCAGTTACTTCTGCACGGTTGAAGAGATCCCGGTCAAACTTGGTAAAAATGGAGAGCATCATGCATTGATGCATATAAAGGTAATTAGTCGTCTGATTGGCTGATTCCATTCCATTACTTTGGATGTTCTTTGAGAGAACAGGATTCTGTAGCAGGGGTCATTCACTGATATAGCAATAGTCTTAGAATGCTTGTTATTATTCACTTTCAGCTCTAACCATCTGGCAGACTTTGTGTAATAGGAAGTTGAACATGTTTGAGTAATAGATTTGCATTTTGCCGGCTACAGATATTAAAAAAAATTCTCAATGTGGATTTTACAAGATTCCGTTTCATATTATATGAGAGAGAGAGAGTTTTGGTCATAAGTATATAACATAGAATATGATAGTCACGCATACAGGTTGCAACAAAACAGCAAGGAGAAATTTTCCCTTTTCTTCCTATGAATTGGTCCCTTGAATGCCTTTATGTAACATTTCATATAACACCGATGTCACAGAGTTGAAAAAGTGAAACACTGCTGCCAAATCCGAGAATGTAATGTAATGTTTCTAACGATTAAGGTATATTGGAATCCTAAATGAAACAAATGTGCACAGCTTACATCGTCGACGATTTTATTGCTAGATATTTTCATCCAGTTTACTCTGTATGTTTTTTTATCTTTTTTTTAAAGTGCCTCTGTGCAATTTCATTATTGACTTGGAATAGCTTCTGACATGGGGGACACTCGTGGCAACTGATTGCTTTGATTACAGAGTGCAATGCGTAGGGATTCCAAGGGTTCACTTTTGTACGACACATTCTACATTAAAATCTCAGATGAGAGAGAGAGAGAGAGAGAGAGAGAGAGAGAGAGAGAGAGAGAGAGAGAATGGGTTATTTTTTATAGGTATTTTATTCGTTCAGATGTTCTATAAACTGTAAAAATTTATCTTGATGGTCTTAATGCGCGTGGAAAATGTTTTCGTATCAATTTTTCTTGTTATGCGTCTGACGACGTAACAGTTTAAACTGATTTGAACAAGAGTCCTGAACAGCTTGTCTGTTATTGAAATAAGCCTTATCACTCACAGCCATCTATCACACAAAGTTAGGCTATTAAGAGTTGCATCGCAGCCGGGATGACATATTATGGAATTAGCATACATAATTACAGCACGTTGGAAGGGCCTACGTTATAAACAAATGAGTCCGTCACTGCGAACTTCTGTTTAAAGAAGTGCCGATATCTTGTGTTTACTTATTTAACTCAAGGTGCGGGCATTCCTTCATTAGTCTTAGCAATTCTCCGAGATTTTAAATCAAACTGGTCTGTATATTTTGTAAAAGAATTTCAAGAACGGTTATTTTTAACTTTAAATTAGGGATTCATAATGTAAGATATTCTTAATTACATTCCACAGATCCTCCCCCTTCATTATGCAGTGAAAGCCTTTTTTCCCTTTCATTTACATATCAACGGTCTCTCTCTCTCTCTCTCTCTTCCCCTCTCTCCTCTCAGTCTCCCTCTCTCTCTCTCTCGTCTCTCTCTCTCTCTCTCTCTCTCTCTCTCTCTCTCTCTCTGTCGACGATTTTCAAAAGACAGAAATGATTATTTCCTTCGTAATAAGATACCTGTATTGATGCTCCAAGATAATCCTCTTTGATCAATACATCCCTGAAGCCTTTTTCAACGAGAATTTTGTAATGGCTCCTTTTTATAGAAAGTTCTCGCAACAATATCGAAGACTGGCGTCATTTGTCATTTTTCAGTCAGAGTCGGAGGGGAGATGGAAAGAGCCTTGACGTGAAAAGGAAGGCGAGAGTTTCTCTCCGATATTTTCTTTTCTTCTTTGAACTCTGATTGAGATTATCCGAGACAATCTCTCGCGTTCCGTATTTCCATAACGAGATTTGATTATGATTAATAAACAAAAGTCCTCCCGTAAAATTCAAGAGATATTGCTATTGCTCTGCCGAGGATATTGGTCTGATATAAGTAGAGGGAATGGCGGTTAAATGGGTCTTTTAAAGATGAGGTTTTGATGGGATATTACGCCAATGGACGAATGGACGAGGTAAGACAATTTATTTGAACCTATATTTGAGAATGGTAAAGGTGTGAATAATAAAGATTTATATATATTTGTTGATTCATTTATCCTCATTTTCCCGTAGGGGAGTAGTGCCGTCATTGCATCTCACGCGGTTCACTGTAGTCATTACTTAAGGTTCTTTGCAGTGTCCCTTTCATTTCTGTTTCTGTACCTCCATTCATATTCTTTTTCTTCCATCTTGCTATCCACTCTCTCCTAACATTTCTTTCATAGTGCAACTGTGAGGTTTTCTACTTGTTTCACCCTTCAAACCTGCCTACTCTCAATTCCATTTTCAGTCCTGAATGACCTCATAGGTCCCAGCGCTTGGCGTTTGGCCAAAATTCTATAATCTGTTCTATTCTTCCTCATTTTAATTTCTTAATGGCGTCGATTAATGACACAACACTTTTTTTTTGTTTTTTTTTTTTTGTTTTTTGTTTTTAACGATTCACCATCTACCATTAGCCATAACCAATATCACGAAATTTTCGTCCATTCTGATTGCTCTTAACATAGACATTATGTCCAAAACCTTTCTTACCGACGGCTGAGATTATCGCTTAAGGCTTACAGGTACCGACTTTTAACCACCTTCATCAAGTATTCATCGGCTTACATAGAACGTCTACGCTGGACGGGGTAAAGTTTCAATTAGTTTCCAAAATCTCCTGTTAGGTCTCCGACCTCACGTGAATTCCGTCGCAATTAAAGCATCAGACCATTTCTCATATGACTTGTCTCTCATACAGTCAGGAAAACCCGCACTTCGTATATCTTGAACGTACAGGTTTTTTAACGTAGACAATTAGGATTCTCAGGGCATTTATCTCTCTCTTCTTTCTATGAATAGCATCACCAATTAAGTGGGCTGGCTTATATTTATTCAGTGTAAGAAAGTATTCTTGCATGTCTTTTTCACAGTATACATTCTGTGTCATTATGAAATGATGTTTAGTTATTGAATGTGCAGGAATGAAAATGCTGCAACGATAAAATAAAGACTGTTTTCAAAATTACAGTGGCATTACAGGGAATGGCAAATGTCTTCCAATGCGACACAAAGCGCAGAGGTAAGCATTGATCAAAAGATGAATCTTAATGTTTATTTATATGTAAAGTGGGGGGAAAGTGCTCTGGTAGCGTCCATAGTATATTAAAACGATGGCCAAGGACAAGTGACAGCAGATCCATAAACCTACCAAAAAAAAAGAAGAAAAAAAAAGTTAG
>NC_087217.1:3401942-3451942 GCF_015104395.2 Macrobrachium nipponense | reverse complement strand
TCTGATCATAAAACAAAAACTCAGAACTTTGCATCGGATTACGACTGTTGTAGAGGCAACATGGTAGGAGTCGGATATTGCAAGACTTTCAGCCTCGCAAAATACGAGATATAATCAGACAGGATGTCCAGATCGTAAAAAGCTGACAGATCGCCTTAATATAGAATTTCATTTCTTCGCGAGGCAAAGGTTACTCTCTCAGTTTCCTGGAGTGAAACTTGGAGAGTTTGCTTCATTGTTTGTTTTCAGTTTGTTCGGCAAGCTCTATCTGAATTGCGGAATGTGTTACTCAAGTTCTTGTTCATATAAATCTATGTATACATCTATAAGCGATTATATTTTGGCTCTGGTGCACCTAAGTTTGCATGAGCGAGAAAGCATGTATTTATGAATACAATTATCCCAGAAAGCTAATGCGTTCGAAGAGCAGTAATACCTGTAAATGCTTTTGTAAATTATAAGTGCAGTTTAATGGACGTAGTAATATAAGCATATAAGGACTGAGCATATACGCAGCAAAAACAATAATTTCTAATACAAGTCTTGGTTTAAAATAAGTTAAAACTAGAGATATATGGATCTAGTCCACAATCTTCCTTCACTTACCGTTTGCAGTTTTGTTATCAACATAACATGATGCAAGAAATTTACTGTATTAGAAACTGATTTCCAACGGGGCTTTGTATTGATATTCAGATCACCGAGCAAATGTTTCAGCTGTTCACTGACCTGAGGCTGTTTTCCTATGCTTGCGGGTCAGTTTAAAGGTTATATACCGGTACTGTACGACGAAAGAGATTGTAGATATTTATTTTTCTTTGCTTTGTGTTTCCTTTTTAGTTGCTAATTTATTTATTTTAGCTTACACATAATTGAAGGAGGAATATCCATAGGTATGTTTTGGATATTAATTATTTCTTGTGCAGCGTCTTAAAATGTTCCCTAATTATCCGCGCGTGAGTTATATATGTTCATATATTTGTTGTGTTCATGTGGAATTATTCACAGAATGAAAGAAATTTCTGCCAGTGTTTATGTTTTGATAACAAAACTGTGAATATTCGGCTTCAGAGATGGAAACCTTTAGGGAGAAGCAGTATTGGAAATCTGCTAAAAGCTGAGAATACAATTTAGAACGCCCCGAGAGTAGTTCACAAGAAAAGAGTGGAGAAGCCGAAATACAGATAGATTCTATTATGGTGAAAAGTAGACACATTATATAAGAAAATGGCTGCATTAGATATTATCTAAGAAAAGGACTGCGTTCGTATATCATGTGATGCTTATCCAGCACAATTTTGGCGGCTGCGAGCTAAGTGAATAGTGTGTACAGAAGTAAAGTTCGTTGTAGAAAGACAGGTGAACAAATAAAAGCATGGACACTGAAATATAGGTGGAATGCGCTGTAAAAAGCCGTCAAAGGCGTTGTGTGGAGCGGTATGGTACCGGAATCAAAAGAGCAAAGGCAGATCAGGAGACGAGAATATTCAAAATCTGGTCTGAGGCTATTCAGGGAGAGGGGAGAGGAGGCGGAAGGCTAAAGAGGCAGGTGCCAAGGGCGCAGAAGACGACTTAAGAGGAATGGTTAGAAATTCATCTCGGCGGAAGGAAAAAAAAATGTTTAGGATAAAAAAAAAGTGGAAGAGGAGATAAAGAAGAGATGTGGAAAGGTCAAAAAATAGATGAGCTGAGAATGGAAAAGTTAACGTGGGGGAAAAAAAGGACAATGAAAGAACAGAATCACCATAGGGTAAATCTACTGATTAAAGAAAATAAATATAAACTGAAGGACGTTGACATGACAAGAGATCGCAACACAGGATAATAGATATCTTGGCAAGAATATATATATATATATATATATATATATATATATATATATATATATATATATATATATATATATATATATATATATATATATATATAGTATATATGTGTGTGTGTGATATATATATATATATATATATATATATATATATATATATGTGTGGTGTGTGTGTGTGTGTGTGTGTGTGCGTGTGTGTGTGTGTGTGTGCGTGTGTGAGTCTGTATGTATGTGAGACCAAAATCTATAGAGAAAACAACCCGGAAGGTGAAGTGGAATGGTGGACAGTAGTATATAGGAGATTGAATACTTTTCCGTTACCCTCAGGAATCAGTAGATTGTGAAGTAGGAATTGAGAGGCACTAGAGATGAAGAGTAACTGGAAACTATACGTACTTGAAAAGAGACTGCGTAAACTGAATGTGAATAATTATATCTCATCAGTATACAGGAAAGAGTATTATGATGACTGGAAGGCCTTTACTATACACGTGAGCGACAAATGCACTTACAAAAAGGGAAGTGATTTCTTAAGGGATAAACTTACGAAATGCTACGATTCTATGTTAAAGTGAGTTTGGAAAAGTCATGCTAAACATGAAGATCATGCTGAGGTCGGGTGTTCAGACTAGAAAACAGACCGACATATCAAAGATTCAGATGGATTATTCACAGGAAAAGAAGGGAAGATATCCTGAAAAGTATCAGATATGGAAACGGTAGGACGAAGACCAGTTGGAGATCCTTAAAATAACTATACTCCGTTTTTTTTTTCATCTGTCCACCCGCCTGTGGTGTTTGCGAATGGTAACACTGCGTCCCGGGCTTTAGATAGGTTCGCTATGTGTAAGTTTTAGGTAAATAAAAAGATATCTGGGTGTATATTTGCAACTGAAAAGTGTTTCAATAATGTACTGTATGCGAATTACACCGTTAATATTCTAAATAAGATATTGTTATTATTGTTGAAAGTGAACTGAATGTATCAATCTAAAGCCCGGGACGTAGTGTTACCATACGCAAACACCACAGGCGGGTGGACAGATGGAAAAAAAACGAGTATAGATCAGATTAAAATTCAGGCAGTTTGTGCACTGAGATGGATATATTTTGTACCTAGTCTTTTTTATATGTAAATTATTCTTTAAGATCAAGAGTGGAGATGGTGAAATGAAAGAAAAAAATTGCGTTTGTCTGAATTTACTACTTATCCCTTTTACCTCCCGTTTCTGAATCAGTTTTGATCTTTAACACATTAAGCAATACAAATACTTCTTTCCCATACGTTATAACGTCTACTTATCGCCTCTTCATCCTGGTAGTTGAATGGCTACCATTTCGTGTGCGCGTGTGTGTTGGAGGAGGAGGGGGGGGGGATTTTTTGTTGAACCCACCCGCTCGCAAAAGACTATCACCATTTTTTAATTTCGTAATGCATGTCGGTGATTTCACTTCCTTTTTGTCTGTTTGTCAATGAGGATCATTTCGTCTTGTCCTGAAATTGACCTTTAGCCTTAAAGATGAAGATAAAGGAGCTGTGCATCAGGGGAGATGAGGTCATCACGGAGTGTTACATCAACTCCTGAATTTCTCTCAGGTATTTCGAGGGATTTCACTTAGTTCAGTCATGCTTTCATCAAGTGATAGTCTCATCTTATATATTAAAGATGAACAATTTTATTTCGACAAGTCATAAGAATTGCAAATGTTTGGAAATGTCATTGATATTTCCTTGTAGAAATCTGACATTACTGAATATCGTTTTCAATATCGAAATTGAGCCTAATTATTGTTGCTTTGGTGATATGTAACAATGTGAAATACTTACGTAGTATCTACGCAAAATTTACTTAGGTATTAAATTGTTAACTTTCATAACTCTAAAATGAAGAGAATCTGTTGTCACCTATTTCGTACTGAAGAGGCATATTTGTCACAAATATTAATCTGTGTTTACTATGTGTGAAGTAATTTACAATTATACTTGCAAATGACTTAAATGTAGTTTTGTATATAGTGATTTTTTTCTTACCGATTTTCAACAGATTACGATAAAAGAAATAAACATTTGGTACTTCTGTGAATTGTTAATCTTAGTAGTATCTCGCCTTTTTTTTATTTGACAATTCTTCAAGTGACCTGCTTCTTAATATATTAGTAAAGAGTTAAACCCATTGTCATGTTACAAGAAATGTGATGTCAAGAAGGAATCAAACCCAGTAATTCATTGATACAAGTTCGATGCTATTTTGGAAGCGAAGATTCTGTACTAAATGTGTTTTTACTTTTTTTTTTTTAATTTGCAGTGCGGTAAGTACAAAATAATGTAAAAGTTAAGATCAGAAGTCCAAGCTGTCATTATGTATGAGTGCTCTGAGAATCGGTGAGTACCAATTTATATATATATATATATATATATATATATATATATATATATATATATATATATCATAATATACTAGTTGTGCAAGATTTTCCGCAAGTAAAGCACTGCAACTGTGCGAGTTTTCTTCGTGTATTCATATATTTGCCATGTTCATATTTTGACTTTTGTTTCACGTGGCGTTTCCAAAAATCGTTCATGAACATATGAGTTTAACTTGCAATATACCACACGCATTTTATATATATATATATATATATATATCTATATATATATATATATATATATATATATATATATATATATATATATATATATGTATGTAATGTGTGTGTGTGGTGCGCGCCCTGTATGTATGTGTGTTATTTTATAATGTGTGTGTATGATTGTATGTATAGTTTAGTTACAGTTGATGGAGGTTCGGTGAAAGTACGTGATATTATGTAGGCAGGAGACTTAACTGGTTTATTACAAAACTGGGTGTCTTCTTCATAAATGGTTATTTTTACGTACAGTTCTGACAGAAGTGACCGAATAGGCAGGGAATATATGCGCTCCAGTTGTAAGAGTACAGGTCACGCGTGGAGATTGAAGTGGCTGATTTTATGTAGTTTATACAGTTTTTGGATCTTTCCTAGATAGTGGCACACAAGGGTTTTCTGGGGTCGTTATCTACGACTAATATTTCTTTGGAGTCATTATCTTCATGATATTTATGTTTTTGCTAATAATTTCCAAGGGGTTTGTACTATACACGCCGCAAAGGTGGATGCATACCAGGTTAAACCTCGGTGTGGGGGTCAATATCCAGGAAAATACCAGTTTTTACAGTAATGTAGAGAGCCTGCATAGACCAGTGAAATTACATGACACTTTATGAAATGAGAAATTTTGAAGGAGTTGAAACAAGGAATGAAGCTATATTTTTCTTATCGTTTGCAATTGGAGAGGTATGTTTTGACTCAAAAATCGTTTTTTTTACAGTTATTGTCTGGCCAACTCTGGCATAGAAGTGTAGTGGTGATTTTGAATGCCAGTGAGAGAGTTTGAATGTCAGTGAGAGAGTTTTAATGCCATTAAGAGAGTTTGAATGCTAGTGATAGAGTTTGAATGCAACTGGAGGAGTTTGAATGCCAGTAAAAGAGTTTAAATGCTAGTGTGAGAGTTTGAATGCAAATGAGAGAATTTAAATACCAGTAAAAGAGTTTGAATGCCAGTGAGAGAGTCTGAATGCAAGTGAGAGAGTTTAGATGCCAGTGAGAAAGTTTGAAGGTAAGCGAGAGAGTTCAAATACCGGTAAAAGAGTTTAAATGCCAGTGAGAGAGTTTAAATACCAGTAAGAGGGTTTGAATTTAAGTGAGTGTTTAAATGCCAGTGAGAGAGTTTGAATGCAAGTGAGAGATAAAAAATGGAATCTCTTGAATCTATAGAGATGAATTTTGTATTACTCTATTTAAAGAAAGAATGGCCGGAAAGGTAGAGAATCTAGAAGCACAACAAGCCTGTGGTCAGCGGATTAGCATACGTGAAAAGACTGATAATTGTTTTTAAGGTGGTTTGGTCACGCCGAGAGAACGGAAGAGAATCCATTCGTCAAAAGTGTGTATAATTCGGAAGCTTTTTGAACTTGGAGGGAACAAGACAGAGAAGTGGTTGCGTTATTGTTATTGAGAAATGTAAGAACAAAAGGACCTTATTACCTTATTATTTATCAATTAAGTACTAGAGTTCGAAAGTGATATATATATATATATATATATATATATATATATATATATATATATATATATATAGATTATAGAGAGAGAGAGTGAGAGAGAGGCGAGAGAGAGAGAGAGATGAGAGAGAGAGAGAGAGACATATGCATACACATACATAGATATATACATACATATATACATGCATACATGTGTATGTGTTCAAAAACGTAATTATATTTATAAATTTGCATTTCGTGTGGGAATTTATATATGAAGTTATTCAGAGAGAGAGAGAGAGAGAGAAAAAAAAATACAATGATCTAAATATCTACTTGAAAGCAAATATAATTCCATTAATTCATGGAAATTCGTGAAGCTTCCTTACAAGTACCATTAGAGAGAAGTCTATATGAAAATCATCAGAAAATGATTTCTAATTAGAACAGGATTCACCAGTGGGGTCGGGTTGCCTCGAGACCTCCCTCGCTTCACCCACTTTAAAAGACCAGTTTTATTTTTTTTTTCTCCATTTTTCACGGCGAACGTTAATGACTGGAATGGCACTGCCTATATTTTTCTTACTTTTACATTTCAAGAAAGCTTGTTTCGGTTTTTATTCATTTTTTTCGTCACAATGGCACCCCAGTGAAACAAACACCGTTAACGCTGAATATATTTTCAGTTTTGCTTCTGTGGGTATATTCTTTTTGGAGGAGACAAAAATAGAAATACAAGTGTTTATATATTTGGTTTGGTCTTTCTCAGAATTGTCAGTAGTTAGGCACTGGTAGAATATTTCGCTGTATCTTTATTTGTGTTATTAAGTTGAGGGGATGGAAAGGGTATCGCTTGTGAAATATGTGGAAAATTTATTGGTGTTTTTTGTAATGGGCGTAAATCCAATGTTTTATCACACTTACCGAAGCTTCCCCGTAGAAATTTGAAAGTGCCGTGTTTATTTAACAAATAGAATTTCTGAGATAATACGAATCCATACATTTGTCAGTGAGGCAAGGAAGACATTAGTGTACGTCGAAAATTTGCTAGGGAAATGAAGTGTCTTAAGTTAAAATTTGGAATGTATGAAGAGGTTGTTGAGACGATTAACCTTTATGGAATGAAATACAGAAAGCAAATGAAAGAAAAAAGGTTGACGTAGTTGAATTTTTTGTAAAGTATAATTTGGCGAGAGAAGATTTAAAAGTGAAAAGAAGACGCGTAAAAAGTCGGAAAAGGCTTGCGTTTGTGAATGGAACGAAGTGGAAGAGGTATAAAAGGTAACACAAAGATTGCCTGCAAAGTATATGGTTCAGTTCAGTACTACTGAGCCTCCTGTGCATGTGTGTGAAGTGCCTAATTTTAGTAGGTTTCTGTACAGAGAGGTTCATCTATGGGTCACCGGTCAAAAGTTCGAATATGGCCGTAACCGTTGAAATCAGTTTCCTTAATTGAAGATATTTTCTATTGAAATTATTTTATAAATGTATATTCGTGTATTGTATATATACATATATATATATATATATATATATATATATATATATATATAGATATATGTGTGTGTGTGTGTATGTATGTATATATGTATATATATATACATATATATATATATAAATAATATATATATGATATATATATATATATATATATATCCTATATATATATATATATTTATATATATTATATATATATATATATATATATATATATCCGTTCCCCTTTGAGGTGAAGGTGCATGCTTCCCGGGTCTCAATAGGTATTTTGGGGTGGCTCGTCACAATCGGCTGTTAAGCCGGCACCGAATTTACTGTTAAACTTAAGAGAACCATAGTCCCGTGAGTAACTAGTTCTTCCTTGGTCGACTTAAACAAAGTACCAAGGTGTACCGTTAATTCCATCTCAGAACTTTACTTTTTACAGCACCTATACATTATATTACCTCTAGCTGCCAAATAACTACATTTACTTCAAAAGGCTATTTTATAGTGCTTCGTGCCTCAGATATTTTGTTCAATGTGTGTTAAAATACAGTTCTATCCTGCTGTTAGGAGCCTTCTGAACGCTTCATTGTTATAGGCAGGCGTGGTTGGTATGGTGTTGGCGTCCTACCTCGGTGGTCCCGGGTTCGATTCTCGGCCATTCCATTGAGGAGAGAGAGATGTGTACTGCTAGTGATAGAAGTTCACTCTCGACGTGGTTCGGAAGTCACGTAAAGCCGTTGGTCCCGTTGCTGAATAACCACTGGTTCCATTCAACGTAAAAGCACCATACAAACAAACAAACAAACAGCGATTACCCGACGTTGTGGTTTCCTTTTATTCTCAGCAAGGATAATTACATGTAGGCTATCGTTGATTGGCATCATGTTGGCATCTCCCATAACCTAAGTTACAACAGGGTAGTAAAGTATTCCTCTAGGCCCTTAGTGCCTACATTGTAAGAACCAGTGAGTGCTACTTGCTCTGCAGGCCATTAACATCCATTGTCACATTTCATTCTTTCGCTGTTAAATTGGGAAATGGTCTATTTGTCAATACTATTGACGTTTTTGCTTTTAAATTTGAAGGACTGCAATAAATCTTCAAAGCACCTTGCACAAAGTCAACAGCTATTTTTACTTTTATTGCTTTTATGGACACATATTTTTTTTATTGTTAATACATGTTGCTGTATTTCGTTTGTTATTTTCTAGCACCGGATTTCTTGTTTGACACATGGGAATTTTATTCTGTGCATATGCGTCATATATTAAAGCCCTTTTAAGCGAGTCCCATATCAGTTTTATCTCATATTTAGTACTAATATTGATGATCGTGTCATGGGAGAAACAATAAGTGTTTTCTTAGCACGGCAACTATTTTAACTAATGATTTGCAATTCATGAGTCGAATAGGAATGAAATACAATAATCTCATAATAGGTTCACACTGTCCCCTCACCATACATCTTTATTTGATAAAGGATTGGACCATTCGACTTTTTAGGGTATTCTTTTGCTGTAGGCTCTAATTCTTCTTTTTTTATATATACCAAGGGGTGCTGGCAAAGTAGTTCGATTACATTACAAATCAGGATACCTTTGTAAAAATCAGATGTTCAGTACTGTAATGAACTCCATGTTCTTTTGAAGCTTGAATTACAAGTCCATGGCCACTTTTGGCTTGTTCCATATGAATAGGTTTTATCCTCTGAATAATTAATTGGTAATAATAAAGAATGAGAAAGATGAAATGCTGAAATTGACAACCAGAAAAAATTTGCATCAAAATCATTGCTGGGTTATAGTCGTATACTCAAAAGGAACGTATAAAAACCTTGGAAATCTAAGGTGCCAGAGTGTATGTGAGAAATCATTTTGAGCGAACAAAGGAAGAGTATTGCTAACAACATTTGAAACTCAGCTTAGATTTGAATTCGACGTAGAAGGAATATTATGAAAATGACTCTTGTTATTCGCAACTTTTATCTTTTCATATAATTAATTCACTTCCTTTCAAGGCTGTCAGTTCCATTTATGGCAGAGCTGAGAGGATACAAGCATAGCCTGTCATCTCGCTGGCAGTGCTTGTTATAAAAGCGGACTTTGATTTTTAGCTTTCTAGCATACTTAAACTACATTCTAGTTCAGTGGTGCTCAACCTTTTTAGGCCCATGCACCCGTTCACCATATGTCACAACGTCATTCCCCCCTTTCAAAAATTGTCTGCCGCAATAGGTGCATTCCAAATAATATGCAACAAAATACTAACAAGAGCAAACAAGCTAGCGATAGAAAGACCAGCGCGACCTCACAGTAGTGCTGTACACTGAGTTTTTGTGTGGTCCTAGAACCAGTTTGATCATGCCAGTCTGTGGTCACGACCCCAACCCCCCCTCAATGAGAACGACTGTTGTAGATGGTACTGTTTAGTTTAATCTCCACATAAAAGTGCTTAATTAAGAACTGTTATAGCGTAATCCTTTCTGTTCCAGTGAGTTGACACGATGTCAATAAATCCTTTGACGTCATTGCTTTTGCTTTTTGGAATATTTTTTCCTGCGGGAAAACAAAGAGTAGAGCTACACACACTCTCTCTCTCTCTCTCTCTCTCTCTCTCTCTCTCAGGATGCTTTTCGATGGAAGAATTGGGGTTGGGTGTTTTGCTTGAAAAAAAAAAAGCAATGAAGAAAATGAAAGAAAACTAATATCTGAGGGAAAATGCCTGTAACTCCATCTCTCCTTCCTCCTCTTGCACCTATGCTCTTTAATGTCCTTTGCATTCCTCTTTCTTTCTTATTTTCTCTGGTGTTGCTTTCCTTCTTCGTTTCTTGCTGTCTGCGTGATGTCGGTTATATTCTGCATGTTCCTTTTTCAGCGATGATAAGTTTTCCGCATAATCTGTTTTTGTGTATGAAATGTTATTTGTGTTTTTTTTTGTTCAGTTTATGTGTTTTCATTTGTCTTTCCCATATCTAACGTTATTTTGCTAAAATAGCGATTTTTTACATTTCTCCCGCGTTCTAATTTCAATCTTTTTCTCCTGCACCTTTTCGTCTGTTTTGCTGTAAAATATTCCCCCGATTTAATTCAATGTTTCTTTTTTATAGTTTTCTTCTGTTTGCATTTCTCTCTCTCTCTCTCTCTCTCTCTCTCTCTCTCTCTCTCTCTCTCTCTCTCTAAGAGGAGAAAGTTTACTTTGTTATTATAACTTTTTGAATTTATGCAACTTATACCAAGATGTGCTTACGCAATTTGCATCCGTAAAGCAGAGGAAGATCATTTTGAGTTGGCGGAAAGTTTCGTTGAGGAAATAAGAAAACTTTTCTTACCGTGAATATTAACCATATACATATGTACAGTAAATATATATATATATATATATATATATATATATATATATATATATATATATATATAAATATATATATATATATATAAATAATATATATATATATATATATATATATATATATATATATATATATATGATATATATATATATATATATGTATATATATATATATATAATATATATATATATATATATATATATATATATATATATGTATGTATGTATATGCGTGTGTGTGTTTGTTTGTGTATAGGTGGATGCATATGTGTTAAATTTATAATAATTAATTTAACACATGTTAAATGTATTATCAAATTTAACATATGTATGTTAAATTTATGTATTGCTTATTTTATAAAATTAGAAAAATAGAAATTACATCGGAATAAATTAATACTTCATCTGAGGGAAATTAAATTCAAACAGAAACTTTTAAATACAGCTGATCCAAATATGGTGAGTGAAAGGAAAATAGAACCAAAGATGAGATATTTGGATCAGCTCTATTTAAAAGTTTCTGTTTGAATTTAAATTCCCTCAGATGAAGTATTAATTCATTCCGATGTAATTTCTATTTTTCTAATTTTATAAAATAAACAATACATATGTTTATTCTGCATCGCATGCCTTTTATTTTCAGTATCGTCAACAGAGTCCATTGGTTGGATACCAAGTTTTATTTCTAAGTTATTTAGGTTCCTGGGCAATATTTATAATTGAATGAACGTAGGGTATTTTTTCAAGAATTCTTTATTTATAAAATTTGGCCGTGAAACATTTAAGGAGCTAAGAAATAATCAAGAAACTCTTATACGTTTACTGATAGCTTTATGCTTATATTTCTTGTATATATTTCCGAAATGTATTTTTGCATTTCTTGTATTTATCTACGAAACTATAAATAATAGATAGAAAAAATTGAAATCTTTATAACATGTAGTCCATAAGTGTGCCATGCCTTATTAGGTCACTGACCGTGGTCGTTTCCGGTTGACTTATGGTAGGTCACTTCTGAGGATGGCGCACTGTCTTCGTGCCTCTTAGGTTTCGGTTCTCAGAAATCGGCTTGTTTGAGAGGCGAGGCTCCAATAGAACTCGAGGCAACTCGCTTCATACAGAAGCCTTAAATTCTGAAGTCACAACCTCAGATCGCGCCATTAAGATGTAACCCGCTAAGCCAGGCCGAATGAGGTCTGAGAGTGCCCCTGGAAGGGAGTTCTAATGGCGTGGTTGGAGAATAGTGCCGCCGGTGTTGATTACAACACCGAGTTCGCTAATGGCACTTCCAACCCCCTCCGTAGGTGCTGCACCACAACCCCTTAACTAATGCCAGCAAGCTGTGCGAGAAGGAGAATTGCCTGCGTTTTCTCTCTCTCTCTCTCTCTCTCTCTCTCTCTCTCTCTCTCTCTCTCTCTCTCTCTCTCTCTCTCTGTCAGTATCAGCAATCGTTGTATGCATTAACATTTCCTTATAAGCAAAGTACCGAATGCGGATTTACATATATGAGGTAGGAGGGTTTGCGCAGAAAAGTTTTCATCGTTCTTGCTTTTGCGCTTTTGCGCTTTTGCTTACAAGTGTTTTCATTTATTTTCCTGATTTTATGCGCATTATGGCTATCTGGATCATGACTAACATTATTTTCTGTATTTTCGTTAAGTCAGTTGATAGTTGCATTCCTTTGTTGATGTAATTTTTTTTATTCATTAAAGTTTTGGATTTTCTAAGTTATACTTTTTAGAATTAGAACTTTACCCACAACTACTTCTCCATTATTTTCAACAAGGTTGTTTGTTTAAGATTTCTTTATTTACAAGTAGAGAAACTCTATATCTTGTAACAGAAGGAAAAAAATACAAGACCATCTTATAATTTGTGAAAACTATTGATTTGGAAGAAAAGTTCGTTAAGGAATATATTGATTAAATTTATTCCTCTGCATGAGTAAGTGTCCGGCTATCAGTGAAAATCATCAGTAATTGTATCGCTTTTGAAATAAATGGAATATTGAGAAGGATCCGGATCGCTTTTAGATCAAGCTGGAAGTTCAAAAGGCTGTCGTACAGAAAATTACTGGTCTGTCCTGGAGAACGAACTCATCTAACTTCTCTTCATACTTCAACGGAAAACTTTCGGGTCATTTAATCCTTCTGTTCGGATTCTATTCTTTATGTTCTCCATTTTCTAAATCTTCTTGAAACTCTATGCCTGTGACAGGCTCTAACGAGAACATATAAGCTGATATGTATGTAAGTATGTATGTATATTTGCTTGTATGTATGTATACTTAAATGCAACTATGTTAAAAGTCATTTCTTTGCCTTACAAAAGTGTGGAGTAATGGCGGAATTTCTGTGCTCGTATTCGGGAATTATTTTGTAAGGAAGCGGAAATGGAAAAGACCCAGGTGGCCCCAGTTACTCTTGATTTTAACGTTACGTATTGAGAAGTTTTCGAGAATTCCTCGCCACATTTTCCCCCCATTAGCGACTCCTTTCCGTCGTCCTCGAAAGCAGTGTTGATGGCCCCGCTGCATTTCTTTATCCTGATAAAGTCCTCCATTGTCTATTGACATAAGAATTGTGTGGTGGATTTACAAAAGAAATAATGGATCCCGCACAATTGACGCGGTTTCCAGCCTCATTGTTGCTGGAATCTAATGTCAGGGAATCTCCATTGTGTCCCCCTGATTAATAACAGACAAGAGGGATGTGACTTTTCTCTGAACAAAGGCAGATGAAAAATGGCTCTTACTCAAAACAACTTGTTGATTAACTTTGTGTGAATAAAGATTAGAATACTGTCGCTTAGTTCCATCTTTATATATATATATATATATATATATATATATATATATATATATATATATATACATATATCAGCAAATACCACAGGAAAATGATGGGCAGATATCCAAGCGCTTTCGTCTTTACAATATATATATATATATATATATATATATATATATATATATATATATATATATATATATATATATATGTGTGTGTGTGTGTGTGTGTGTGTGTGTGTGTGTCTGTGTCTGTGTGTCTGTGCATTTATTCTTAAATACTTTGTGTGTTAAAGGATATCGTGATACAAAACGCGCAACCCCACTTCCTAATGAATAGCCGGTTAAATTTTATACTGTGACAATTCTAAATTCCTTGCTGCCTTAAGAACCACAATTGTTTTAGCCAGCAACTCCATTACAGGTGACAAAAACAGTAGGAAAACCACTTTTAGCACAATAATAAGTAATTTTCCGTAATTACTTATTTTCGTGCTCGACCATTTATGTTTATTTGTGTTACTTCATGTGGAAACGTCCATCTGCATAATTGATATAATTGCGTATCTTACTATAATGGGCGTTATGCCTGTCCGTCCGTCCGTCTGCCATTCAATCACGGCCAAACGGCTGGTCTGATGGGCGTGAAACTTAGCAGGGTTATAGTGGGGACTCCTAAGATGGTTTATAATGGGGTTTCTTCTTAAACCCCCTCCCCCCTCTGAAGGGGGTGGGGGTGAAAAGGGATTCCCTGAAACAGAGTTGGTTCTGTCCGTGAAACGTGACTGGTTATGCCCGTAGATTGCTCTTGAGTAGAAAGTGCCATAAGTATATTCAAACATACTGTATGCGAGGTAGAGCGAATTAGATATTAAAGGACATTGTAGCTCGATATATATTTATATATACTTATGCAGATATGCGTATTGTATCCTTAAGCAAAAAAAAAAAATAAATAAAAAATAAAATCAAATCAAATTACCCGCTATGAGGTTGAGTTGACAGTGGAACATGAATATTTGTGAGAGGTATCATACATTTGTTCCCCATTATATTTGATGGTGGGTCACCACATAATAAAAATACAATAATATTCTGATGAAGTGTCATTAAATTTTCCTTCTAAGATGATTTCTCTTTTACAGGTATAAATTACGGAAAAATTGGTAGACTTCTTTTCTAGTAAAGGGTAGAGCAAAGAAAGAGCGTTTGCGACAAATAACTGAACTCTCGAACACCGGACTAAAAGTGGAAGAGAAACGCATTAAATGAATAAAAAGGAGATAACGAACAGCGAAAGCATGAAAAGCCTTATGGAAATATTTCAATTTAGTTCATATTTTCCCTCCCGGGCGCTCACAGAAAATAATTGGCCCGTGTACATGTCGTCTACTCCAGGCGCTCCACAGCTTTAATTAAACTAAAAGTGTCACTTGGAATGAGGCATTCACATTAAGTCCCTGAAATTATTTAGATATTCTCTTTTATTTTTTATTTCTTTTCTTCAAGTGTGGGTTAGGCCATTAGAATTGATGTTGATGGCGGCTTGCTTTTGTTCGTCTTGTTCCCTCTCTTTTTCTTGATTTTTTATCCATACCAGTATTGATAAGCAGTATAAATTCCAGTACAATTGAAAACCCCCCTATCATGGTAAATATATGTTCGTATTTTTTTTTTACTATAAAACGTCAAGGCAGTCTCCTTTAATGAAATAATATAAAACAAACAGACAGATAAAAGGCGTCATGAAATAAAACACGTCAGAATTAGAAACCGTGCCAGGATTTTTGGAAGTAAAAAAAAAAATGATGCCGCAAGGAATGAACTAGAGAGGTGTAAAAATGAAAAGGAATTTGTGGATGTTCAGAGGAAAAGATAAATGAAGTTATTTGCAGTAGCTGCAGTTAAACAAAAGTAAATCTGTGAATAAATTTTTCAATGTTGTAAATGTTGAAGATTATTCCTTATGATTGTTCATTGAATATTGAAGAATCAGCACTAAAATCAACGATTTAAATATTTTCCTTATATATCAATTGAGTTTTTCATTGAGAGATTAAGTTATATATAATTCTTAATTACAGAGATGTGTAGCAGTTAGTGGGAAACTAAACATCATGGGCCGTAAATCTTATCAAATCTGTATGTCAGTTTTTTTTAAATATACTGGTATGTTTTATACGTGTGCTAAAGTGTCTAATTGGGAGTAATGTTCATAGCACATTTCCATTTATGACAAAATTGCAATTTCTTATGCGTACCTGCTCACTCAGATGTGATGGATTGGTTGATCACAAAAGAATTAGCGACTCGTCACTGCGCTAACACTTTTCAAGTTCGAATTATGTGCGAAGTTCTGTATAGCACTCTAGCAATAATTTTAGCAGTCAGTGATTTGTAAAAATATTATTTAAAATAATATGACAGCAATTTGTAAATAACTGAATATTTACATAGATTATTCATTGTTTTGTGCAGTCCATATGGATTGGATCAGCAAGTCAACAGGCTGCTATTGCAGCATTGTTGTCATGTTTCGGTAGTTAGTGGTTTGCTCAAAGTTAAAAGGATGAAGAAACCGAGATGGTTAAGATAAACATTGGACATTTATTTAGATTGCATTATTATTAGTTGTGTTTCCTTATCAATTTTGATTATGTAACATTTGTTACAACACTTCTTTATGTATTCTACTTGGTCTTCAAAGCCCAGAACCTACTTATGGATTTATTACATTAACAACTAAAGTCGGAAATAGTTGAATCAGAAATCTTCATAAGTTTATTTTCCAAGCTAGAATCTGATAGTTACGAAGCCAACCATAATGCAACACACGAAAGAAGGAAAAAAGGTCATTCTGGGGAATAAACATGAAAACATTGTATTAAATTGACGAGCTGAAGGCAATGAGCTGGTACTAGATGCCAGGTGCAGTCCAGGAGTAATGGCAAACAGCCAATATTTACAATGCAAGTTGATACATTTGCTTACATTTCATTACGAGACACCATTTAATCTATGCTGATTGGAAACCTCTACGCAGCTGCCATTACCTCAAACGTCGTTTGTTCTTTGTATAAAAACTTTCTTAAATACGAAAATAGTATGTGAGATTTATTAATGAGACGAGCGATAGAATATATACCGGCGTGAGTATAGCGTTATGCAGTTAGCAACCTCAATTCCAACATTTTTAGGCCGCACTTATCAGAGTAAACTGATAACTTCCCTGATTAGACAGACTTGATGCAGACAATACATGAAAACTATATGAATATGAAATTAATAATAGCATTAATGCCCCATTGCTCTTTGTGAAATGAATATATCTGTGTATTGAGCTCATGTGCCAGGAGGTTCACCAAGGCCGAGGTAACCTAATTACGAATTTATTTATGTATATTCATTGTAATGTAGTCAAGTGTAAATTAGGTGAAACTTTTTTTTTTTTTTTTTGAAATGTCAAAATCTTAGGAAAAACAGGAAAATTGTAGGAGTTATGTAGGCTTTTTCAGCCAATTAGGTTTTCAACAACTGCACACATACACTGACAATAAAGAGTAATGCAAACAGGCTACATAAATTTCAGTAGTGTAAGTTAATGAAGTTTGTGTAGCCTGTTTACATTACTCATTATTGTCATTGTATGTGTGTGAAGTTGTTGAAAACCTTATTGGCTGAAAAAGCCTACATAACTCCTACAATTTTCCTGTTTTTCCAAAGATCCTGACATTAAAAAAAAAAAAAAAAGTCAGCTTATTTACACTAGAATTTTTTACTTGCCTTGATGAACCCTGTAGAAATTGCCACTTAATTTACTGTGTTAAAGCCTACGTAATTGCTTATAATTCAGTTATTTGCAGTCATCCTAGCTGATTTTTTGTACAACCCTACGTACACACACACGTATATATACATAACATAATTCATACATAACATACATAGTATATGCTAAGATATATCCAACATCCAGAGGGAAGTAAACGACACAGTTCTTAGAAATTCTTTTTGAGATGCTGTTAGTAGCCCAGAGCTCCTCTCTAACTTGGTTGCGACCCTTTTCAATGCTTGGGCTAAGCAGAACAATGGCTTCTTCAGGAAATGGACCCAAAGATGTTCCCTTGTAATTAATCTCTCTCTCTCTCTCTCTCTCTCTCTCTCTCTCTCTCTCTCTCTCTCTCTCTTTGTTTCTTAAACCTAGTACGTATACACACAGGCACATATATTATATATATATATATGAATAACTTGATCACGAAGTATATAAAACGTGATGCTATGTATAAATAAAGGTTTTTGCCACGAAGGAAAAAAAAATGAAAAGCGACATAGCCAAGCACTTTCGGTCTAGTTCGACCCTTTACTCAGGTATAACTGAGTAAAGGGTCGAACTAGACAGAAAGTGCTTGGCTATCTCGCTTTTCATTATTTTTCCTTCGTGGCAAAAACCTTTATATATATATATATATATATATATATATATATATATATATATATATATATGTGTGTGTGTGTGTGTGTGTGTGTGTGTGTGTGTGCCGGTTTGCTTACGTGGATACAAACATACGCATCGGGGAAAGTGTCACAAACACTTACAGCATTACTTCCGTGGATGCTATAACATGCAATTTTCTGTATGCGAGTCATCAGCTGTAGAGCATTATTGCCTCCTGAAATGTCGAATAGTGTTGCAGGTTCCGAGCTTATTCTCTCTCTCTCTCTCTCTCTCTCTCTCTCTCTCTCTCTCTCTCTCGTCTCTCTCTCTCTCTCTCTCTCTCACACACACACACACACACATATTAAACTAAAAGTTGGATAACTTCCTTATATTTATGTTTTATAAAGTATTGCAGGGAAAAGTAACTATTAATTACTTTTCTCTAACGAAAAACATTTTCAATGTCATTTGCTTAAAAATGTTTTTTTTTTCTTTGTTCCATATCATCTGATCACGAAACTATGGTTGGTTATCCATACCAGCGGTCAATCAGTAAAGTGTCCTGAGTAAAAATAGTCAGAAAACGGTATATTCTGTGTTTTGCGTTTTTAAAAGAAATTTCGTAAAATATGAAAAGAAAACTTTAACTTTATTTTGAGAACTTCGAACGCTCTGAATTTCAATTTGGCTGTTCTTAGCAGATTCCTTTAATCAAACTTTGGATAAAAAGGACATTTCAAAAGTTCCTAATTAACTCTTGTTAACTTGAGGCTAGAATTTGATTCAGAAATTCCATGGTTTGTTTTTTCAATTATGATCTTATTTTTTCGGTATTAGCATTGTAAACTTTATTTTTATTTCGATTCTTGCTTTCCATTATTCAACTTTTCTCTAATATAATGAATCCAAAGATTCATCTGTTATGAATCCAAAGATTCATCTGTTATGTAAACGGCATTAGAGAATTAAAATGGATAAAAATTTGTGTAGAAAAGAAAATTATATATGAATATCTTTCGTAATTTGAACATGAATTCACAGTTCATGTTTTGAAATTTTGAAAAATAGTTATATAATAAGTAGATAAAGAAATGCACTATGATTTTTTTATAAATAAAATATCAGATATAAACAACAGCTGTAATTTTATTGTTGAAAACATGCTATCAGTGATGCCAACCCCTCTAATCCTACGCCCCCTACAGTAGACGAGAAATTACCCTGCGTAGCTTCAAATAACCCAACATTCTGCGGCCATGATAATAAATAAATCTGTAGATTATGTTTATATGCAATATCATGAATACTAATAAGCGTATTGATCTAAACCTACCTTGTTACAATTACCCTACACTTGAAAATATTGCCCTGTTGTCTAAGATTTTGCCCATATTACCAGACGCGTAGGGCAATTACCCTACAGTTGGCAACATTGCACGATACATTTTCCAAAAGCACCACATGTTACAAATGTCAGTCACACAGGACGCCCAGTTACAAGCCGTGTGCCACTTACCTCTCATATCCCTACTTATATATAGAAATTTATGGTAATGTGTGTCATAAATTTCTTACTAAGGAGGTAGGCTGGAAAGTGCATTTGCAACTTAGATTTTCTCTCTCTCTCTCTCTCTCTCTCTCTCTCTCTCTCTCTCTCTCTCTCTCGGTTTGTGTGTGTGTACAAACGCTTGCGCGCACAAACACGCACGCTCATTCATCTTATAGATGTGTGGGTGTGTGTTTTTTGTTTGTTGCACTATATATATATATATATATATATATATATATTAATATTTATATATATAATATATAACTTATATATATTCATATATATATACTTCATATATATATATATATATATATATGTATATATATATATGTAATGTGTGTGTGTGTGTGTGTGTTTGTATGTATGTATGTATTTGTAATGTAGTATGTATGTTATTGTATAATAATTTATATAACATATATATGTGTGTGTGTGTGTGTGTGTGTGTGTATGTATGTATGTATGTATGTATAATTTATATAATATTTATATAAATTGTTTTGCATAATTATTCTGCCTAATTTTTCCGTTATAAATAACTTTCTTGATTTTGTCGTGTAAGAGGTTGTTGAGTACACCTTCCGCAACTTTGGTTCTTATTGCATAGACCTTGCAGCTTTAAGTGTTTACGTATTTATAGCCGAAAATATGCCAAAGAACGAACAAAGCGAATGCGAAGAACAAGACGATTTCCCTGCGCACAGGTTCTGCATCTGTTCTCTCTTTCAAGCGATGAGTAACGAAATGAACGGTCTCGCTCCAGGATTTTCTTTGTGTTGGTGGAACCAACAGGAAAAGTGTAATGGACGCTGGAGCCCCTCATTTTTCTACGTTTGTTTTTCTTCGCCGGTCCTCTGGTATAGTGGTTAGTGTCGTTGCATGCTACCTAGATGTCGCGGGTTGCCCTCTCCCCCAGGGCGATGAGAAATCACTGGCTCTGTATATGATCAGTCACTGCTGCAGTGTGGTGCCTGCGGCGGGAGACTGAAACCAGCATTGTTTAGAAGCTTAACTTTCAAGTCAGTGTCACCTGTGTGCTTGAATAGGTCTCTTCTGCTGAAATCGAAATAATAATAACAGTGTAATTTTCCTCACATTTTCTGTTCATGTTGAACTTGTGAATGGCTGATCAGCGTTGGATTTCGAGAGAAAAGTCGTCGGGGTGGAAAGCTCGGCATTCCACGTGCAGAAAGGGATGCAGGTGGAAAGGAAAGGAGAGGAAAGGAAAGGAAAGGAACTAGGGGAAAGAAAGAAAGTAAGGATGGAAGAAGCCCGGCCCTCGTAATGGTCTTTAAAGTGCTCGGCGGGGCCTTTCCCTTGCATATTTCATGCACGTCTCGTTTTATTTGTTTTATTTTCTTCCCTCCTCCTCTCCACTACTATTTCTCGGTTGGGCAAGCACCCTTGCATCGAGGTACGGCCTTCGTTCTTTTTATCTCTCCATTTCCATGTTATCTTTGGATCTCAGGCAAGAAGATTCGTGCCACTTTCATGTATAAGTAAAATTGCCCGTAATATTTGTAGGTTTTCCAACTGATGGACTTCATTATACATACACACACACACACACACACACACACACACACATATATATATATATCTATATATATATATATATATATATATATATATATATGTATATATATATATATATATATATATATATATATATATATATATATATATATATATATATATATATTTGTGTGTGCATACGTGAGCGTTTTTAATATCTGTTTGACTGAACTGATATGTCACTGTCATCTCGATTTAACAAAAATAAATAAATAAATAGATTAATTTTTGTACAAAAAATAAATCGGAGGTTCATGCCTTTCCAGGGCGGATTCACTCAATATTTATAATAGACTTTGGGTATAGCTTATTCAAAGGGTAAAGTGAATTCGATATTTGCTAAATTTGGCATATATATATATATATATATATATATATATATATATTATAATATATATATATATATGTGTGTGTGTGTGTGTGTGTGTGTGTGTGTGTGTGTGTGTGTGCGTGTGAGTGTGTACTTGTGTATGTATACGTCTACCCTTTAAACAGTCTTATGGTCTTATCTTTGTGTACGAAATTCATTTGTTCAAGAGTGTAAACTATATCTTTCCTCTAAGTGTTCATATTCAGTAATGCTTAATTTGCATAAGTTAAAACTTATTTTATGGAACAATAAGAAAAATACGTAAGATATTTGTTGTGTGTTTTTCTGGCTTCTGTCTGTAAAGGGAAAGCAAGCAAGTGCTGCCTTGGCCTTTAGAGTAATACCGCGATTCCAAATCTTGTTATGACATGAAAGGCTTGAACATGATTTTTTTCTCCAGTGGACTTTTTCTTCAGTGGTTTTGGTGTGTGTGAGAATATGTTCGCTTCTGCAAAGCTTGCTTGACCCAGGCGACCGTAAGAAATTGTGACCTGATAGCTTTTTCTTTCATATTTTTGAAAAGCGAATGAGGAGATATCAGATCTTTGCGTAAACTTTCCGTTAGTTCTTATTTGATGAACAACAGCGGCTTTTCGCTTTGAAGCTCTGGATTTTGTGAAACGGTGAAGACATAGTTCTCAGAGCCAAGGGTGGACCTGAGAGGTAAGAAGGGTGGAAATACATAACTATGCTTCCCTTAAGGTTTATGCTGTAGATATGAAAAAAAGGAAAAATGGGAATGCAGTAAAGGGCGTAAAATGTAAGATATGTGTACGAAGCATTTGGGAGCAAGGAAGAAGTAGATACCTATGAAATGGAAGTGGTAGAGTCATGAAGTACTGTAAATAATAAACATTAATATCCAGATAGTACAAAAGTGATTTGCGTAGTGCATCATTTACAAAAGGAACGTAGCTGCTGTTGATTTGCTTCATTGTAGTTTTTTTTTATGCAAGCATCGGATTTTCCATCTATGCTTAACATTCTGAGGATCAATAGGGCAATAACATATTGTTTAATTATTATAGTTATTATCATCAAACGAAGTTTGCACGCAGAGGAATTACAATTAATAAAAAGCCAATAAGCAACACATCAGCTACGATAAGTGTAGTTTCCGCTGACGAGTTTCTCAGTTGACTTGAATGGATGCTGATGAAAATATTGAGGTTTTATTGTATCTGGATTAATTGTATTAATAAATTTAATCGCAGCATAATGGAAACTCATGTCTGTGTTTTTCTGGTACGACATTATAAATCAATCCTTTTCCAGGTTTGTGTAGAGTAAGTATTAGGTATTACTCAAGTCAAAGGACCACAGAAGATCAGATTATCGTGGTTATTGATAACACAAGTCATTGTGAGGAGGTTATTCACTTATGGAGCTTCCAGCAGGTCACTCATTTCCGAAAGAGAGATTATTTATTTCTTTAAACTTGCCGAGCCTGTTGTAGTCATGAAGTCTTTATAAATGTACTCCAGTGCTTCATCTTTAACCCCGGCAGACGTTTTCCGCGAAACAACAATCTCCGTAGGAATTTATCGTTCCATTGTGCATTGTGAGAACATTAGATTATTACCCAAAATGTGATGTCTCTTAGAATGTGTCATTTATTTAATGGACTTTCAGTGTCAAATATTTTATCGGCCGTAGATAAAAAGTAAATTTCCGTCTGACTGGAACAAAATATCGGGCGATCTTTCATTTGACTCGAATAGAGTAATGGATGGCGAAGGCCCGATTGGGCTCCTCCCTTTGCCAACCATTTACTCTGGAGGATTTGGATCCGACTCAGCGATATTTCTGTTGGCAAAACCACTTACCGGGATACCATCTGCCGTATTTCAAAGGGTTAATTTGAAAATCTCTCTCTCTCTCTCTCTCTCTCTCTCTCTCTCTCTCTCTCTCTCTCTCTCTCTCTCTCTCTGTGGATTTCTTTACGGGAAGATGTCAACTACTTTATTGGCACCTTTCTGATGTTAATGGCGTAGTTGCTGTTTCTCAAAACAGCGTTGAATCAAATAGTTCAAAATTTAACTCTCTTTATAATAGAATTATTTTTCTATTTGTGAGTTCCTCGCTGGACGAGTGGTTTTCGCGCTCGGCTGCCAATCCGGTGGTCCAAAGTTCGAATCCCGGCTCGGCCAATGCCCGGCTCGGCCAACGCAGAATCAGAGGAAATTTATTTCTGGTGATAGAAATTTATTTCTCGAATAAGTGTGGTTCGAATCCCACAATAAGCTGTAGGTCCCGTTGCTAGGTGACCAATTGGTTCTTAGCCACGTAAAAATATCTAATCCTTCGGGCCCGCCCTAGGAGAGCTGTTAATCAGCTCAGTGGTCTGGTAAAACTAAGATATACTTAGCTGTTCCATTAGTGTCCTTATATATTCACGTGATAATTAAATCACACCTTAAATTCCGCATATCCCTTTTATCTGAGAGTATCGGTGCTTCTGAAACTGTCAGTGCTCGTTCACATGAAAATGCGTCTTTAATTGTAATGCCATTTTTTTGCCAATAACATAAGTAATTTTGTAGATCCATAACTTTTGTCATCAAATTCGCCGAATTGATGTTAGGGAACATTATTTGCAAAGACTCTCTCTCTCTCTGTCATATAATTATTATATCTATATATATTATAGTATATATATAATATATTATATGTATATATATATATATATAATCCTTGTGTGTATATAAAAGGTTTCGCTTACATAAGCTTTATTAACAAATGGGGAGACTGAGAGTCAGTTTATCTGTTCTACCCCTTCTGTATTTAAGGTTATTTTGTTCTTATATTGAAAAGCCGAGTATCTTTTAGTTCTTGTCTTGGTAAACTATAAATGTATGACAAAAAGTAAATTCTAGGATATAATCTGGAAACTTTATGACAAGAAATACTTAAGCCAAACATGATTTCAAGCATAAGCATAATAATTCTCCTAAAACAAAAAGGTCTTCCTAAAAATGTGAATGGAATAAGCCATAACCATTTGCCAATTTTTAAGAAGCAAATACTCCCCCACATGTTAGCTGTATGTACACGAGTGCGGAAAAGATTTATATTAACACTTGAGAATTTATGAATGAATTTGGAAGAATAAATTGGGTCATAAAATAGGAGACGGAATAGCTCAGTGTAATAACCATTCAATGTTTATTCATTAGAGTTTTCTTATTTTTCATTAGGCCATAGTTTCAACAGTGTAATAACTATTCAATGTTTATTCATAGAGTTTTCTTATTTTTCATAGTTTCAACGATTTCATGTATGTAAAATAGAAATTAATGTTTATATGATTTATTTGATTTCTTCGCTTTTTACGTGCTTTAGCAAATCGTTAATGTTAGAGAGAGACCTCGGTAGCCAGCACGGCTGTTTACTCATGTGATATCAGTAATGAGAAAAAATCTTTTTCGAAACGTGACAAGCTTCGGAATATTAATGACAAAAGGAGAGAGAGCCTGACAGATAAAAGAATGCAATACAACCAAAAGAAATGTTGGGGGTGATAGTTAAAAAACAAGAGTCACCGCGATGGTCGTTAAAAATGTCTGTTGTTGCTCTTGGCTCTTGAATGTTTTATGAGTCTCTCTCTCTCTCTCTCTCTCTCTCTCTCTCTCTCTCTCTCTCTCTCTCCTTTAAAAGAATTTTTTATTTATGTAGATGTTATACACATACTCTCTCTCTCTCTCTCTCTCTCTCTCTCTCTCTCTCTTCTCTCTCTCTCTCTCAAATTAGAGACCAAACAAAGGAAAGAAACACTTCTACCTCCTCCACTTAGGGGTCCACTGTCAAACGAAATACTTTTAAAAAGGACATTTCTTGTTATATTTCTTCTTTTCCACCTAGTATCCATTTCTTGTGGATGTTCATGGAATATTTTCTCGCTTGTTTCCTCTAAACTTGATGGAATTCTGGACAGGAGTTTTAATTAAGAAACTGTGGGTTAGGGGGCCATTGTGGGGGTCCGGTGTAGCAGAACCCTCTCAAAAATGCATATGTAGTCAAAGGGCAAATTGACTCTCCTTTAGCTCTTTCACTTTTCTATCGCTTTATTTGTTCATCAAATCTCTGGATGAGCTACGAATATTTAGAGCGCTTTCTGGGGGAAGACAGATTTCAAAATGTTTAATTTTAGATGTAATTCCGTGACATTTCTCTGGAGTTGTGCCTCAAGTCTTCTAGGATTGATGGGGATGTGTACATAATTATGAAAGCGGACGTCTTTCTCCAGAAGGTCGTTTGTGTGAAACTTCTTGAATTAATGTTATTCATAGAATGTGTGAATAATTTCTCTCTCTCTCTCTCTCTCTCTCTCTCTCTCTCTCTCTCTCTCTCTCTCTCTCTCTCTCTCTCTCTCTCTTGGTAAAATTTCATTTTTCCTGGCTTGCCGAAAATTGGTAAACTTAATAGCATGCAAATAACAGAGTGTAAACTGATAGATTAAGAATGGTAATGAAAGCCTTACCCAGTTCCAAGAACTTTCCATATTAAATGTTTAACTGTTAAGGTGTTTTCCTTCTTGTAAGAAACACTACTTTTATTATTTTTTTTATTTGCTGTTAAGTGCAATTAATAAATGATCAAAGTTGTAGTGTAGAAGTATAAAGGTTGAACGTGAAGTGTTACAATACGGTTGCTTATCTGTACTGGCTTTTGGGTCAAATAGTATAGAACTCATTTGGATTTTTGTATGGGACTCAGAAAATAGGACCTAAGTTTTGACTTTCTCCTTTACATTTTGGAATGTATCATTGTCCTGATTCTGATGTAACATATCAGACTGATGATTGCAAGAGTAACCTCGGCGAAACTAAATTCTGATGACAGTTCTTTTTCACAAAGGGTTATAGTACATCTATATCTAGATGTACTCGTTACGACATTTGTGGCTGTCTGTAGATCTTATCTTAGCTATTTTATGCATTATTGGATAAAGGCAAGTTTTTCCATGGGTCCTTTGGTTACTGGAAATGTTATCTTAGCTATTTTGTGAATTATTTAATATAGGCAAGTTTTTCCTTGTGCCCTTTGGGTACTGGGATATGAAAATTGTTTTTGCAAAGTTAGATACTTTGAGATCCGCCATTAAGGAGGGAATGATCACCTTTTAGTAGCTGTAGAATAGAATATAGAATTTAGGTCAAAGGCCAGGCGCTTGAACTTATGAGGTCATTCAGCGCTGAAAGAGAAATTGACAGTAAGGTTTGAAAGGTGTAAGAGGAGGAAATCCTCGCAGTTGCACCTTGAAACAAATGTTAGAGAGGTTGGAAAGTCAGATGGAAGAGACAGAGAATATGAACGGAGTTACGGTAAATGAAATGAAAGGGGTTTCAGCTGAGGCCGAAGGGACGCTGCAAAGACTCTTCAGGGGTTTAATAGTTGTAGTAATTACATATGCAAGATGGTTGTAGCACCGTTGTGTTTTTATTAAGTGAAATCAGTGAAAGTCTTGTCTTTTCAACATTGGTGTTGGCGATAACAAGTGAATGCCACTCATTTGTGTGGGGATATGATATATTAATTTTGTTAGGAGAATTAGTGCCACCATAAAACAAGATTTCACAAATCAATAAACATCGAATCCTCTAAATCCATCAATCGCTGGACAATAATTAGGATAACGTTGGATTAAATGTTCATATCATCCGGGATCCAGTTTCTCTCTCTCTCTCTCTCTCTCTCTCTCTCTCTCTCTCTCTCTCTCTCTCTCTCTCTCTCTCTCTCTCTCTCAATTTTATTTCATAGTTAGTAATCTAATGTATGGTTTAATCAATTTTAACAAAACATTTTCCTTATCTTCATTTTTGAATCGTTTATTGCATGTACAGATCATCTTTAATTGTTCAGCAATAGTTATTAGTTTCTTCTTTTTATTGCAGTGCGCTTATTAGAGGGAATCCTTATGGCACCAATAATATAGAGCGACAAACGTGGATGTGTATATGCGTGTGATTTTCAACCAAGCTGCTTCCAATTCTCTCGTCCTGAGAAACGCGAACAATCACTCGTTATTTTTATTTCATTTGGCGAACAGACTGTTAAGAATAAAGCCGTTTGATAAAAAAAAAAAAAAATATTTCAGGTTTTTACAGCACTGACGAGTATATATTTTTTCCTCCTTTCCCGACCAAAAATGGATTTCAAATGGAATTTAGGATATTGTAAAAGGATTAGTCAAACGGAGAGGAAAATGCCTTCCAGTTTTCATATTGCATCGGCGTAAACCATTGCAGCGAAGGAAAATGTTTGTATTTTTTATGGCTATTTTGATTTCATGTTTGTGGGGATTTCGCATCGTGTATTGATTGATAGACAGATAACGTTTGTTTGTTTGCCTTGCCCGTTTATGCCTAACTCGTTTTCTTAGATAGTCGAATATATTTGCAGTACTTATCATTTATTTCATTAAAGCAATTTCATCCATAAGACAAAAAAAAAAAAAAAAAAAAAAAAAAACAATGATATAACCAGACAAACAGTAACTTTACCATTGGCAGGTTTATCGTCTATCTTGAGGTTATATCTCAACATTTGTCATTTCACAAGATATCTTGTGAACTGACAAATGTTGGTATATAACCTCAACATATGACGTTAGAACTACCAGGAGTATGTCTGGTTATATCTTTGGATTATCTCAAAAAGCTTTTGATGGATTTCCATTCAAGTTTGTATAAGTTTGGCCAATGAACCAATGTGGAGTCTGCTGTGTGCTTGTCTACCATAAGTGTAAATTATCTGATGATAGATTCAAGTTTTTTTTTCTCTTTTATCCTTGTTAAGGGGTTGGATATGGGATAGGAAGTGATTGTACTCCATCGGATAAAATAATTTATTTTATCCCTTTCTTTGACAATGTGAGGTAGGCGTAATTTTTATCCTAAATTATCTTAAAATACACCACCCTATGATATATCCAGATCATGACATCAGTTTCACTCTTTACACAACAAACATCATTGATGTAGATGAAGGTACAGTTTTTGAGTTTAAGAGTTTTGTAAGCTACCGAAAAAGGAAATGGTGTTTGTACTAGTTTGCCAAAGGTGGGCTGATTTCTGCTCAAACAGTTATGGTTTTAATACTGATAGGCACTAGTAAATAATGATTAGTTATTTAGTTGGTTTTGAAATAAGGTTAATAATTCTCTATAAAATATAGAGGAAGTAAATGATTGCAGCATTATATTCCGAATGTTGTGTGGTACCTATTGAATGGTTAAGATACCCTTCACTTGGATTTTTTTGGATGAAAATTTCTAACAAAATTTGTTCACTATTAAGAGTGAAGTTTAGTAAAGCAATAGTTCAAAGACTACAATTATTCCGAAGGAGGCTTGACAAGTGTGGATAGGTTTTACGTTCCTAAAAAAAAATTATGTTTTCTAACCTTTATTCTATATATATATATATATATATATATATATATATATATATATATATATATATATATATATATATATATATATAAGGTTTAAGCCACGAAGGAAAATAAACAACGGAGTTTCTGCTAGATCTTTCGACTTAACGTCCTTTACTCAGCAGATAAACTGACTTACATGAGGAATTGACAGTACAGGAAAGGTCGTATAACTGACAGATAGGGATTATAAGGAGATTAGTACCTAGAATCCGGCACACCTGGAGAATGAGTAACCTTTCTAAACAAGCATAAACATGGGTACAATTAAAAAAAAAAAAAAAAAAAAGATTAAGTCAATCTACTCAGACACTAGGACAAGACAATTAAAGGATTATATAGGGCGACAGCTATTCAGAACTTTGGTAAACAAAAACTTATTCACAAAACATATTAAACATACATATACAATGAAGATATCTCTAAGGCAACTAATTTGTATTTAAGTCTGTAATTATATCTTTGAGGTCATTCTTAAACATGTTACAAATACAAGGGTCTAAATGAAACAGGCCACGACTTACATTACAATTACAATGGGAAGTAAGTTGTATTATGGCAGATTCTGAAAGATTTCGTGATAAGACATCTTTTGACCTTGCAATTACTGAACTACCAATCCAATTTATTCGGTAGTTGTTTTCACTAAATTGAATGAATATTGCATTAGATGTTTGTCCAGTTTTTACAGAATATTTGTGCTGGTTTAATCTTACTTCTAAGCCCTTGCTCGACTGTCCGAGATAAAAAGAGGGGCAGTCCATACATGGAATTTTATATATTATGTTGTTGCTTTCCTTGGGGCCATTTTTATTAACATTCCTTATAGTGTGTTATTATAGGAAAAAACAAGGTTTGACTTAAAGGCATTTATATTCCTGTACAGTAGTATAGACATGTTGATGATATTTTAGCTGTTCTGCCTGCTGGTATTGTGTGATGGTAATTGCTTCCTAGCAAAGAAAGATAAAGGAAAGGAGAACACATTTTCGAGAAGTTCGGCAGTAAGGAGGTTTTCACGCCCGTGTTGGAGTCGCCTTTTTCTTGCGGCTGTTCTGGAATCGTTGGGCGTGTTGTGGAGCGCAAAAACGCGCCAATGTGACATGAGAAACGCCGCGATTTCTGATGCAATACCTCGTCTAGATTCATCTAAGAACTTTTGGAAATCTCGCGAGTCTGTGACGCTTGCCGTAGGCTCCGCCCCCAGGATGCCATATAAACATGACGGTCGAAGTTGGAGATATAGAGAGATCGTAAAAGCGAGACTCCAGTAAGTCACAGAGAGATATCCTCAGTAAGAGCCACAGATCAGATTATCAGTGAGAGATCAGCAGCAGCAGAGATCATCCGTGAGATACGAGAAAAAGGAACCAACCAAGGATCAGAAGAATTGTTCGAGAGTTGGTTGGATATTGGTCTAGTTGTCTTCAGGAGTGGACGAATTATCTCGTGTTATCTCGACGGCGAACAGACTTCAGAGAAGAAAAGGTCCTGCTAGAGGTTTTGGGTAGTCCCTGCCTTTCAAGTAGACTAGTTTCTGCAATACGGAGTCAAGAGGACGTCTGCAATTGCCGCTCTACTTTTGGAGAAGCCATCGCTTTGAATTACCAAATTGACTAGCAAGTATTTGAATTGCCTCACTGCTCCCCCAGTTCATGCAGTGTAAGATTCTGTCTTTTTATGTAAATAGGAGATACCATTCTGATTTATCTTTGTTAGTAAGCTTGTAAATAAACCTTTGCTGTGTTAGTGTTTCTTTCTATATTCGTATCCCCAGTTTCAACTGTTGGTGTTGAAATTTTTTGTTTATTATTATTTTATATCGAACCTGAAGCGGACCTCTCTCAGAGGCCGTAACATTGTGTCGACCCTGGCCAGGATATTTCGACACCGTAACATATTGATGTAAATGATTTAATAACCAGGTACCATCGATCTAGAATTGGAAAAAGACAACTGCCTCCCTTCTTTAGATGTTTTGATACACAGAGAACCATATCAATGTAAATTCAGTATTTATAGGAAACCAACCAACAATTTAACTTATGTTCATTTCTATTCAGGCCACCATCTTAACATCAAAATATCAATTTTTTTCTTCTATGTTTTTACGAGCATTGTGCATTGTCAGTCCCCAATATTTGGATCAAGAAATTGAATACATAAGAAAAATTGGGAAAGATTCATGTTATAATAAAGCCCACAAAAAGTTTTTATAGTGTAAGTAACACGGAGAAAGAAAATTCTAAGAACATTCTCAGTTTGCCTTATTTTAACGGATTTGAAAACATTAAATCATTGTTAAAAGTCTTTAAGGTCAACCTTGTTTTTTCCTATAATAGCACACTAAAAGGAATGTTAATAAAAAATGGCCCCAAGGAAAGCAACAACATAATATATAAAATTCCATGTATGGACTGCCCCTCTTTTTATCTCGGACGGTCGAGCAAGGGCTTAGAAGTAAGATTAAACCAGCATAAATATTCTGTAAAAACTGGACAAACATTTAATGCAACATTCATTCATTTAAGTGAAAACGACCACCGAATAAATTGGATTGGTAGTTCAGTAATTGCAAGGTCAAAAGATGTCTTATCACGAAATCTTTTAGAATCTGCCATAATACAACTTACTTCCCATTGTAATTTTAATATAAGTCGTGGCCTGTTTCCTTTAGACTCTTGTATTTGTAACATGTTTTAGAATGACCTCAAAGATATAATTACAGACTTAAATACTAATTAGTTGCCTTAGAGATAACTTTGTTGTATATATACGTTTAATATGGTTTGTGAATAAGTTTTTGTTTACCAAAGTTCTGAATAGCTGTCGCCCTATATAATCCTTTAATTGTCTTGTCCTAGTGTTTGAGCAGATTGACTTAATCTTTTTGTTTTTTTTTTTAAATGTTCCCATGTTTATGCTTGTTTGGAAAGGTTACTCATCCTCCCAGGTGTGCCGGATTCTAGGTACTAATCTCCTTTATAAATCCCTATCAGTCAGTTATACACCCTTTTCCTTTTTGTACTGTCAATTCCCTCATGTAAGTTCAGTTTATCTGCTGAGTAAAGGACGTTAAGTCGAAGATCTTGCAGAAAATTCCGTGTTTATTTTTCTTCGGGGCTTATACCTTATTTATGGATTTTACAACGTCTAAAATTTCGTGATTCAGTTATACACTAACACACACACACACACAACACACATATATATATTATATATATATACAATATATATATATATATTATATATTTATATATATATATATATATATATACATCATATATATACCGGCATGCTATTTGGGCATATTTTCTCTCTAACAATTTCCATTGAAATTGTTTGCAGATACTAGCTTCTTATCCAGACTGAATCCTTTTTATACGTCTTCTTTTTCTTTTTCTGGCAACTTCTTAACAATAAAGAAAATTAATTCTGGAATATATATATATATATATATATATATATATATGAATATATATATATTATACATATATATACATATATATATATATATATATATACATATATATACATATATATATATGATATATATTATATATATATATATAATATTATATATATATATCAATATATTATATATATATATATATATATATATATACCACATATATATATTATATATATATATATATATATATTTATATATATATATATATTTATATATATATATATATATATATATATATATATATATATATAAAAATATATATGAAATAAATTGTTCTCGTAGTTTACTTTAAACTATCGTGTGGGTAAGATTTCTCTCTTTAGTATCATTACTTTACAGAGTTCCAAGGAGGAGAACCCGAGCGTAGTGGAAATATGGACTCTTTACACATGTCCGTACATCATCATTGCAAACAAAAGAACAAAAGTACCTTTCATATGATAACAAAAAGTCTAACATCTTTTGTGTAAAATCGTAGCTGAGCTTTCGTAGCCGTCGTTCCGTGTACACGTGAATTTCATATGTATGCTTCGGTACAGACTGTGTATACATCATTGCAGTATCTTTTTCCTGTACACGGAAGGACTTTTCAACATACACGGAAACACATAGATATAATCAATTATACATTAAGTAATTCAAGTTATTTCCATATGGTATTGGGAAATAATTTGTAATTGCTAATTAAAACAGTTTATTTGGCATTTCAAAACAATGGAATATAAACGGAATGGCCCTTTGGAATGCAGTTTTCATCTATTTCATTTGGCAATTATGAAAGTGATTAATCGCTCTGGGATTAGGGATAAAATTGCTCATGTGAAAATGTGGTCGGACCTGTTCGAACTTATCGGCTTTACATTAATCAAAAATAGACTTTACTTCGACCACGTCTAGATAAAAAATTTCCAGAAATGAAGGCTGCTTTGTTCCATGGAATTTGATGTCATGAAATGAAATGAACATTTGGATGAAAGAAAAAGAGTTAATTATAAGTATCGCATATTGATGTTTAAAATGATTGAGAATCTTTACTTCATTCGTGTATCTGCGGAAGAACTTCGATTTTTTTTTTTTTTTTTTTTTTTTTTTTTTTGAGGTATGGAACCAGAATTAGAGGAAGGAATTATAATACACTCTTAGGAAAATTATCTCAAAATAGTGTGTATCCTCTGACGACAAATCCAGTAATTTTCATAATAGGATTAAAGCGCTTGGTTAATCCGAAAGGGAGGATTGGACGTTAATCTCCCTCGAAAGGTCGTCTCTCTCTGTCCAAGCCTCACTTATGATATTAGTAAGGCTCATTATTATTCATCTAAAGCGTTCATAAAGTATTCTCAGAACTCTTTATGGTACAATTATTTCTTTCTTTCAACCTGCCAAACCATAAATATCCCAGCCTCCATTGCCTTGGTTTAGATGGCGCCTTTACAACACAGGGAATTAGATGGCGAGACAATGTGAAAGAAGATATGGAGAGAAGAGGTTCGGTGGAGGATAATGGCTTTGATAGAAGGTAGTGGAGAAGGAGCATCAGGCAACCGACCCCTTAATGTAGGGATAACGGTGGGACAGAAGACGACAATAGTTTCCACATCTTTTTGTTAATTTTCTTTCATTGGTATCACCAATCTCCTTAAGTCATTTCTTATGTTCCAACGTTAACTTCCGTAGATAGAACTTTATTACACAATTGAGAAACTTGTATGCCTTCCATAACTGATATTCCGTCTTTACTTAGCCTTCCATCATTCGTAACATTTATTGTCAAATTGTTAATCGCAAAAGCTGTATTTTGTTATTTCTATCGACTTTATTTTGCAAACTGTATCCAAATCCTTGTCTCATTATTGCTGTTGCTACATTTTTACCAGTTGAAGCATTGTCTTCCGCAATTATCACCAGTTCCACATCCCTCTCTTGGTACCTTATCACTACTCTCAAAGTTGCTCTCTTTTACCATTCTGTGTATATAGGCCGCAGATATATTTAACACCTTGGACATAGACCTGTATTTACACCAAACCAAATACTAACTATATGCACAAATTTGCTAACACCGTAAAAACTATATCCTCTTCTTGATTACCATTCGTAGCATACTGTATCAGGACTTTCCCCACTATAACATAGAATTCCGTAAAAATTATATTCTGCATTTTGATATAATTCGTATCATTCTGCGCCAGTACTCTCTACACTTATAACATCATCTTCAATTTTATGATAAGGTTCTGTATTTGCAGTTTTTCCTTTATTCTGTTATTGCTATCTTTATTTCTCCGGGTTTTCTATGTAATTCATTGTACATTACAGTAGTATTCTTGGCATTGTAGTGGTTAAATGAAAGCAATATAAAAGGGACTAGAAATTAACAATAGGTGTAAGACTGGAGATACCGCATCTTGCGGATGTCTTCTAGCAAGCCTTAGTTTCCCTTTTAGTGGGATAGGCGGATGAGAAAAGAATATACGTAGATTAAAATAGAGGTCTATATACATCAGCAGAATTGATATGATTATTCAAGTAATTCTAAAAATAAAAGCTCATAGTTTCTGAGATTTCAAGTATTTGAGAAATGTAGACAGTTGCAATGGTTATCATTAACCTTCTTCTTAGAGATTTGCTGTCATGAATGAAGGGGCGTCTGAATTCAGGATAGAAAAGAAGAAAGTGAAACATTGTGGTATACGAAAAATGGTTGTGTTTGGCGGATGTTGAACGATGAAACATTGTTCATTGGTGATGGTCAAGAAAACCCACAGAAACTAGTGAAAGAGTTTGAAAGTGTATAAATTGAAAGTATGTCAGCAGGAGTAACATTGTGCAGGTAACTGAAACCATGAATGCATATTGGAAGGTTTCACAAATGATGAATTGATCAGTGTTTGGTAGGCCTTGGTGAATTGGAGGACATGGAGGCAGCTAGACTATACTCTGTTTTTTTCCATCTGTCCATCCGCCTGTGGTGTTTTTGTATGGTAACACTGCGTCCCGGCTTTAGATAGTTACATTCGACTTACATTCAACGATTATAATAATATCCTATTTCGAATATTAACGGTGTAATTCGCATACAGTAAATTATTAAAACACTTTTCAGTTGCAAATGTACACCCAGATATCCTTTTATTAACCTAAAATTTACACATAGCGTAACTATTTAAAGCCCGGGACGCAGTGTTACCATACAAAAACACCACAGGCGGATGGACAGATGGAACAAAACAGAGAATAGCGATAAGGATGTGTACAACACTTTGTTGTAAGGAAAGTGAGACAACAAACGCTCACGTTTGTAAAGTAAGTTAATGGAAGCGAAGCGTCTCAGTATACTGGAAATCTGGAATTACTTGTAAGATGAAGGTTAACGATTTATTCATGTGTATGTGTATGTTTGTGTATGTGCGTGTGTATGTGCGATTTGTCTAGGAGGTGGGGGATTTGAGTAGAAGATGTGGGAGGAAGTTATTTGCGCCAGCTAACACTTACTTTTCTTCTGCTACCAGCATCTATAAAATTTCATTGCATTTCCAGAAAATCTAAGTTTCACATTCCCTACTTTTGCTGAAAAGTGATGCGAAAAGTCTGGGATGAAATTAGACATATTTCATAGTTAAAGTGAAGAGAAACTGCAGAGACTCGAGGGAGTTTCAAAGTATTTCCAGAGTGAGAAAGACTAGAGCAGTAACCAGCAGGAGTAAGGTCACGCGGGTTAGTGGAAACGAAGAAGAGACAACAACAAATGTTATTATGGATAGTGAAAAAATGGAAGCATTCGGCTTATATTGGTATTTGGTAGTAATTATACAGAATGATGTTATTATAAGACCAAGAAAAAAAAAAACAGACTTTTGGTGTCAAAGAAAACCAAGCTTGGAGTGTATTAGCTGGTAGAGGATGAATGTTGAATCCAAATAAAAACAAAGGCTGAAGCTGTTGACGTGAATTGTTTTCCAAGTATATTTCCCACAAGAAATATTTAACTGAGTAATAAATTGGAAGGTAGAGATGGAAAAATGTTTAGCATAGGAGATATGATGGTTTATAATAATTTATGGAGCTTGGGTCGCGTATAGGTTATGGGGAACGATTGGTTAGTGAAAAGTGAATTGTTTAGAATAGTTAGGAAGAAAGATAACAGAAATGGCTCTATGGATGAGGTGAAAGCAGCAATGAAAAGAAGAGGCCTCAGTATTCAGGAAACGATTGATTACAAGCAACAATAAGATAGAAGTCAATGGAGCATTTCGTGTACAGCTAAAGAACCTTCCGTGTTGGTAATTGAGCCAGCTAATATTGTAGAGTTTTCTTTAAAGGGATTAGGATGCGAGTCTGGCAGCTATATATATATGTGTGTGTGCATATATAGATGTATATGTATATGTATATCTATCTATCTATCTATCTATCTATATATATATATATATATATATATAGATATATATATATATACATATATCTATTATATATATATATATATATATATATATTATATATATATATATATATATACATTTTTCAGATGTATATAGTGTATAATTAGAATTCTTTGGCATGAATGTGAATAGATTTCAAAGTATTATTTTTAGTTTTAAAACGAAATAATGCCTTAAAAATCTTTATATTCATTACTATTTTCAGAAGAAGATAAAAAGGACGAATAACCCAATTATATTTCATATATGAATGTCGTTTGGTGATTTTTCGTTTTTCTTCACTTCAGGTCGTTAGGGAAATTTTTTCGATTTCAGAATGAAAGTATAAGCCGCTGATGCAATACGGGAGTGTCCGTACATTGCAGTTAGTTCTTAGTATTACCTCACCATTATAAGATTCGAGGAAGTCGTTTGCTTTTCTTCCATTACCAGCGTCTACAAAATTCATCCCCGCATTTTCAGAAATTCTTAGTTTCATATTCCCTATTGATGCTGAAGGCCGAGGCCTAACTTTTTACGATAAATAGTGTAACTCAGTCCACTGAAACTAGAAGTCTTATAGTTTTAAATTGTTGAATAAACGAGCTTCCGTCCCTACTCATTTTATGTTCAATTTAATGCACAATACCTTGAGAATCATTTTTAATAACTCTTGTTTGTAATAGTTAAGGTGTAATAATCACATCACAACCTCATCACAGTTATGGTGAAACAAACTTTCTCTCTCTCTCTCTCTCTCTCTCTATCGCTTTCTTACTTGGAGTAAGAAAAAACAGCGCTCTTGTCTTATGCGTTAGATGTCGCATTCCAATTTTTCCTACCTCCTCCTCCTCCTCCTCCCAAGTTTTATTATTTGGGGAGCCATTTTAGCTATTATGCATTATGGCCTCACTCGGTTCACACGGAAAAAATCGATTCAGAATTTTTCCCCTTTCGCCCCCTCGAGATCTCGGTGAATCTGAGAACCCTTACTTTACATCACGGCTGAAAAAATGCTTAAGAATACGGAGGCCGGCGTGGGTGCTTGAAATGAGGGGTTTGGGGGGAGGGGGGGGGGGGGTTGCGGTAGAAAGGAAGTGAAGCCAGGGAGAGCAAATTCGTGTCAGAGGTAGTGTGAGTACTAGGGCGTCGTGGGGTTAGAGGGGGGGGGGGCGCACCCTACATTTAGGTAGGAGCTGGGTTTGTGTGAGAAGGTAGAAGATGGTGGGGGGGGGGGGGGGGAGGGGGAGTTTGTAGAAAACTGCTACCGGGATGAGGGTTTTTCAGAATAGACGTTGATGTTGGTTCGTCTTATAGATTTTGTTTAAACGAACTCCGGGTGAGCCATTTATTAGGAAAGAAAAGATCTTGTGAATGTTTACCTAGAAGATGAAGTGCTGCCGTGAGTCAACAGTATTATGAACAGGCGAGAAGGAGAGCATGAAATATGGAGAGTATGGGAACTGGATGGGAGAATGGCGATGTGATGGATAAGATATAATAACGTTGATATGGTATGATAACGAAATCGTCAGGGAAGGGACCGGTAACGCATGCTAGAATACGGAAATTTACGGGTAACGATGAAGATGACGACTAAGGAATTATGTAGCCCTCTAAACACCGTTATGGACCAACAGATGATGTAATGGAAATATTTATTTAGTAGACTTTTGGAAAATTACATATCGTCAGCATTTGTTTATCATATGCATATCGCAGTATATACTTTGATGAACCACCTTTGTCAGTCGATGATAGACAATAGGGCATTATTTTTTGTTAAAAACTACAAAATATATCGATCATTTCTTGAAAAGACTATGAAATTGAATGTAAGGTGGTAATTTATAACAGTATTTCTAATTCGATTGAGATCATTCGATGGCAAGAAGTCCATACTGAGTCTCTACAATAGTTGATAAGTATGAAACGTACAAGTTTTGTGCTCACTAAAGGGAAGGTCTCTCTCTCTCTCTCTCTCTCTCTCTCTCTCTCTCTCTGCTGTACAATAAGTAAGGCGACACGGGTGTTACGGTTATGTGATGTGTATGAAAAGAGATCTTCTACCTCAGCCTGGGTCTAAACAGTATACTGGATTTCGTTTTTAACTCTTATGTTGGGAACTTAATGAAATGTCCACATGACAAACTGTAAGCTTGATATATAGGCCTATAACGAATTTTCGTGATAATGAATTATCATATTCATGATGAAGGTTGGAAAAATTTTGACTATCGTAAAGAACTGTTGAAGAGAAACCATAATATCATCGGTAATGGCCCCAGTTAATTTATGCATATTAGCGAACATATTGCATGCAGCGTAGAATAGAATATAAAAGTTAATTGTTTTTTTTCTATTCTTAATTGTTTTTTTTCTATTCTTCGTGGTTTTTCTTTGAATTCATAATCTCCGTCTCTCTTTCTTTTCTGCATTAAGCTCTTTGTCTCTGGGAGATTTGACATTCTTCGCGTCTTTGCACCTAATGAACAAACTTTTGCTTTTTAATTGGGCCTAGAGTGACTCTTTATGCAAATATTTTTGGAAGGAAGGCCCTCCCTACCTCTCCTCCGTCTAATGAACTTTTCTTCATCAGGCGCTCCGCCGCCGTCGATAGTGATTTGCCTTTTTCCACTTCATGGGAAATGATTAGCATACATAATCTAATTACATTGAGGTTCTTGCAGGTAATTAGCTGGGGATTATTTTTCCCCTTGTGCGCTCTAGAATTACGACAGTGCATTAGTTTAGCCATATTTATTCAACGCAATTCTCGTTAACGACTCCGCAATTTGGTTTAATATTTTGGACGCCTTTGTTATTATCACTCTTCCGTGATCCCCTCGAATACCTTCTTAGCGTATTTGGTTTTATATTTAATAGTCATTGTCTCAAGAAGTGCGAAAACGAACTAGACAATTCTTGTTTATAATAGGTTTTTCCTTCAAATTTGCAAAAGGTTTTCTTAATTGCAAAGGATTATCAGCATATAAATTAGTTCCTCCTCATGAAATTAGATATTGTTAGGGCTTATTTCATTTTTTCTTACCTGACGATCCTGTGCTCTGATCTTTCTCATGAAATAAAAGTGTTTGAATTATTTTGCCAAAGTGGTGATGAGGGCTTAAGAACAGTTGAATTGTAGGATTGGCGGTGTTATTTCTAAGCAAAATATTATTACTCTTCCACTAGTTGTATGTTTGACTGTTGTAACCAGTAAATCGCTTTACATGGATTTGAACAGCGTTATATTTTCAGAGAAACATTTCGAAATAACGGCCACTTATGTCTTGCAGAACCATTTTGAGCGAGGTTAACGTAGTTAGGGAAATAATTGTGTCATCCCCCAAGGAAATCTTGTTATGGCAGAGAGCTATTCTGGGAAGGGGCGATAGGCAGCCATTGACAGAGAAAGTCCCTTACATATTACAAGGTAGTTTCCGCCCTTCAATTCCTTTTGCGGTATGATAATTGTGTCCTTTTGGATAGGCAACTTCACTTGCCATTCCTCAGGGCAATGCTGCCAAATATGCTGATCAATTAATAAGGAGAACTCAAATGAAGTAACATTTTTCTGCTGATTAGATGGGCTTGACACGAACTCGCTTTTCTCTGTCCGTTTTCCTTCAGGTTTACTTAATCAAAACGATCCCAATATATTTTAGTCAGCCATTTTCGGTCAGTACTCATTACTTTTCTGAGTTATAAATTTTTCGCTCCCACATTTTAATTTAGATTTTTTTCTGCGGTGCTGCTGTCTATATTTCTCATTTGCCGCATTTTTTTCTATTTTCGTTTTTGTTTCCTTGGTACCAAGTTTGGTACCATACGAGTGGGGGGACTACTTTCGAGGGTTTATTGAAATCAGCGGCCGCTGACAGAATATCCAAAATAACCAAAAGTTTCGCTTCCCCCTTCCCGGCCCCGCTGCTCCTAATAACGGGTCCAGGCCACGTTCAGAACACGATATTGGAATTCCATTCGATTACCATCAGCCAGTCTCTGAATCTTTCACAATTGTTAAACTAATGTTCACGAAAGGAAAGTGTTGTTAGGACACCGGTAGCACGAATCCATTCAAGTTGTGTGTGACTTTCCTAAGTGACGATTCGTTCTCAGTCTAAGTTACAAGACTTTGAGCTCATTACCTGTCATTTATGAATGAAATTAATTATAAGGTTCAATTTCAGTTTAGGTCTTGAACACATGGTGCAGAGTATGGAGTGAACATAACCTTGTTCACACCTTTGGAGTATATATATATTCATTTTTGCACCGATGGATGGCTATATATATATATATATATATATATATATATATATATATATATATATATGTATATATATATATATTATATATATATATATATATGTATATAATATATATATATATATATATATATATATATATGTATATATATATATATATATATATATATATATATATATATATATATATATATATATATATATATATATATATATATATATATATAAAATGGATGTATGTGTGTTTCTGCCACATACACTTTTACACGCAGAGAAAGAATTCGGGGGGGGGGGGGGGGGGGCGCGGTAAGGCGTCACTAAAGGGGAGGCTGTGGGGAGGGGAGTGGAATAGGTGTGAAAATAAGAATAACTGAAAACACAAAGTATTAGTGTCTCATCCATAGTTTTTGAGGTTGCTGAGATGAATAGTAACACTCCTGATGATACCCTTCAAGTCCAAGCTCAGCCCTGATAGGGTGGGGGGCGGAGAGTGGATGTTAGAAAGGGATGGGAATGGATGACATGTAAAAATAACCTAAAACTACAGATTCTAGTGTCCAATCCATAGTTTTTGTGTTTGCTGGGGTGAACAGTGACACTCCTGATGCCATTTAAGTCCACGTTCAGCACCAATAGGAAGGTTGGGTGGGAAGGGGATAACATATAAAAATAACAACTACAGATATTACTCTCTAATCCATAACTTTTGATATCACTGAGATGAACAGAGACGGCCCCAATGCCCTTCAAGCCCAAGTTCAGCTCCAATAGGAAAAGCGGTGAGATGTTGTGAAATATAGGATGTCAGAAATGCTGGGGAATGTAACTGCAGCAACTGTCTTAACAAGAGAGAGAGAGAGAGAGAGAGTTTATTGTTTGTCAATCAAAGTTTTCCTGGGCAGCGCCGGGTTGGTCAGCTAATAAACAATGTTTAAATTCCGAATTTAGTGAGTCCTTGCCGTTTTGAATGTATGCAGTGACACTAGGAATGAACAATTTTTTCCAAATATTCGACTTCTGGTATAGAACTATGTGGTTCGAACGAATTTTATATTAATAATTCTTTAAAAAATCTGTAGTTTTTGAGGTGCAGGGACACTCGTAACTCAAGAGTCTAATTTCCTACAAAATAGATCAAAATGAAAAACACTGAGAATACATGAGGATCCACCAGGAAAACCATATATCAGTAAGGGTTTATTTTGTAGCAGTTACTCTTATTTTTTTATCATTCAGTTTTCCCTCTAGTCAAAATGCTCACTTCATCCGCTTTCATCTTAGACAGCTTCTCTCCTTTTCTGTCTTTGACTTTGAGAACCCATTGTTTACTTACTGTTTTTTCCCCATTCCCTTCATGTAGAGCATCCACCTTTCTTTCTTAACTTCTTGAGCAACTTCTTGCCTTTATTCTTATGCCTTCCTTTTCTCTTTCACTTTCTTCTAGAATACATTATCCACCCTCTTGTATACTTGGAATAATCATCTCTTCTCTCATGCAATTGCAGCTCAAATAACTCAATTTTGTTCAGCACTAAACATCTCATTTCTTCATTTCATCTCATCGAATGAAATTCTTTCTCTGTATTCTCCTCTACCTCTAAAGCGCCTCAGTGGCGTGGTTGATATGGTGTTCTCGTTCCACCTCGGTGGTCGCGGGTTCGATCCTCGGCCATTCCATTGAGGAGTGAGAGATGTGTATTTCTGGTGATAGAAGTTCACTCTCGACGTGGTTCGGAAGTCACGTTAAGCCGTTGGTCCCGTTGCTGAATAACCACTGGTTCCATGCAAAAAAAAAAAAAAAAAAAAAAAAAAAAAAAGGTCTACCTCTAAACCCTCCCTGTTATATAATTGTAACCCCATCATTAATATTTTGAATTTCTCATCTAGTCACCCCTTCTCAGCTTTATTAACCCTAGCCAATATTTCATCCTTTTTTCCTTATATCTTCTTTTCGCTTCCTTTGCATCACTGCCACTTGTCTTACGCTCCCAGATAAGTTTCACTGTTTCCTCTGCAACTTATAATTATTATAGTTGTTTCATTTATAGACCTTGTATACCGAATATTTCCGGGCTAATATTTGGTCCAACATAAGCTTTAGAATATTCTTCCCATTTGGTAACCCTGTATTTCCAGAAATCAAAAACTTCTCAGTAGTTTCCCCTATGTAATTTACTACTGGAATGCCACGTTTTCCGCCACAATTTCTAGATCTCCTAAAAAAAATTCACTCTTACACCTTTCATTTCTGTGATATATATGCTTAATATTACAAGACTTCTTTTTCTGCTACACTGAAACTTACAACATCCAAAAATTAGAACACGGGGTACTTTGTCCTCAAAATCTTCATTATACTAAAAGCTCTGCCACTTCGCTAGCTCCACACCTTTCAGCTACACTAAGCACATTAACTCTTTATCCCTCCAAGTTATGAAAACATTGCGCCTTTAGCTTTGCATCACAGAGTACCACAAAACCATGCTTTCCCTCCTTAAGTTTGTCACCTATCAGGCATTTCTTTTTTTTTTGCACCAAACCCCACACCTTCGGAATCCCTAGACTTATTTATTGTTTCTCTGGTGTTTTGCAACATCAGTATAAGGTACAGGATCGGAAGCATCAGGCCCCTTGGCATTTCATGACATGCACGCAATGCACAGTGACAAGAATTTTCTATTCCCGACATCCCAGAGGACTGATAAATGTGACTCTCATGCACCGAGGAGGAGCGGTTTTACTGCTTGAAGTATGTGTTCTCTGTAAACTACCTAATATGTGTTTTACAGACTTTTTATTATTTTGCTTTTATGTTTTCTTTTAGTATCCTCACCTCCACTGGTCGGATGGGTTCTTGTGTGCCATTTTATGTTGAATTAGTTTTTTAGCCTTATTCTTTTTCATTAAGTTTCCTTGCTATAGTAATTTCAATATATGTATGAATGTGTTTTAAGTTTAAAATTAAACTATTATAATGGCTGCGATTGTTTCAGCCTTGAAAACGCGACTAGAAAATAAGTTGTTAAACGTCAGCTGATTAACTGTTTTACGTATAAGACGCCTATCCCTACGCTTCACTTTGTGTGCAATGCAGTAAATACTCCTTCTTTATATAAATAATCATCGCTCTCAGTACAGCATGACGCAAAGGGCTTTTGCAAAGTTCCGTCACTCACGTCTTTCTTGTGCTTTGTCTTCCAAAATCTCCACTCATCGCAGTCTTTCGTCTCAAAGTTCTCATGCAAGTAGTTCTGGGTCTTTCGGCTCCTCTGATGCCCACAGGAGCCCAGCTGACGCTATCATGCTATTTCCATTATTATTTCGTCTATATTTGGAAACTACGAGTATAGATGGATACGCAGATGCACACAACCCTTTGAATAGCATGTTTACTAAGTTGGTAAGTGAGGATGTGTTTTATGTGTGAAAATGTATATTCACTAGCGATAAGCAGATAGGTGGAGAATACGTTACGTTCTAGTCAGTTCTAATGTGGTATGCAGTGAACACAAATTGACTATTATTGTGGTTGATTAATATTATGTATTGTTGCCACTGTGATAACTTATAAAGGTCTATTTTTCATTCTATATGTTCTTCAATTCTTTTCTTATACCCTTTCGAAATTGATTTTTGCCACGGTTAAGTACTGCACGTGCTAAGTTTGGTAGTTGCTTCTAATATTGTCATAGGTACTGGTGCCCAAGGTTGCTGTTGTATATAAAGAGGTATTGGAAGTCGACAGGAGAGTAATTGGTTCGGTGCAGAAGAATATCTATGAAGAGGTTGCAATTACAGTGGCTCTTTAATATTTTAATGGACGTCAAGGAAAGGATAGGAGCTACAGTTGCAGATTTTTGTGATGAAAGTTATAAGTTGAAACTGAACGTGGATTAGTTGTTTATAGATAATCTGGTCTTAGCGGTATTGAATCAAAGCCGCAGAGGCTGAAAGTGCTTTCAAGAACGTTGAAATGAAAGTCAAATTGGAGACATGAATACAAAGCTGGGATTTTTAGTATAGTGATGTGGCTGATTCTTAGTGATATATAAAAGTAAATGTAAATGTGACAGATAATGGGAAGATGAGGAAGAAGAGTTGAACTACATCATAATTGATGCGATGGATGAAGAAACTATTCGTAGATGTTAAAGTGGAAACAGACGCTGAGAAGTATGAAGGGGTAACTTGGCTAGCTCTCCCTTTTAGAGGCTAAATTTTGGATAATAGATAAGAATGAAAGAACATATGAAGCTGTTGACATCATTGGTTTGAGAGCATGTGCTATGGGGTACGGATGGTCGAAATGGCGAAAATATAGGGAGACGTAAAAAATGTCTTAAAAATTAGAGGCAAGGAAAAATATGGATCAGAGTTTTTGCAAAAAATGGGTCACTTGAATGGAACGTTGGATGCAGTTAGAGTTGGGTAGAGGAGACTTATACAAACCTACTAGCTAGGCTAGATTGGTATTGTAATGGAAAGGCCTTAGTAAGTAAAAATGGCAAGAGAGGACCATTGATTATGGTTGTCTGTTAGGTTGTGAAATTTCCTTGTATAGTTAAGTTTTCTGCACAGGATTAGCGTGTTAACAACTTCTGTTTTGTTATTTTCTGTGGTCACCTTCTGTTAAGGGAAATGGCTGATTGGTTACACACATAGATATATGTGTGTAGTGAAAGTATGCACATATTTCTTTTCAAACATTTGAGCAGCTACCTGAGTGAATGTCAGCCCTTAATAAACATCTTGCAAGTAAATATGGTAGTTTTGGTGCATTGATTAAATTCTCAATTCACAATAGTCCTAGGCGTCTGTTCACAGTGGAAAGGAGCTATTCCGTTCTAACGTGGAATGATTCGTGATTCATTCACACACACATACACACACACATACACACACACACACACACAACTAACAGACGACAACAGATCATAATGGTTCAAACCTTTTTTCTGTTTGTAAAGAATAGGAGACCGTACCTGAAAATGCAATTAAGGGTCAAAATAGGATTGAAAAAGGTAATGAGGGTGCCTTATTGTGATCTAGCGAACATTAGGAAAAGAAAAGGCGGAGAATGAGTGAAAAAGGAGCCTTTAACCTCTTATCCCAAGGCAATATGTCTTTCAGAGAGAGTTAAAGTAGAAACGTCTTGAGATTAATGAAAAGGCTATTAGAGGATATAAAGAAATGGGAGAGACTTACAGAGAAGCACACAAAAAATTGACACATTTAGCACATTGTTACTAAATACGTGTTTTAGAATTATTGACTACTCTTACCATTACAGAGCTCGCATGCGCACACACACACACACACACACACACCACACACACACCACACACACACACACACATATATATATATATATATATATATATATATATATATATATATATATATATATATATATATATATACACATGCATACAATAACGTGACACAGGTTACTTTGCTCAGACACCAAAGTTCGCCTCTTCTGACCAAATTTCTTGGGAAGCAAAACAAGAAGAACGAAGCAAAGGCGGAGGCCTAATCAGAAAACACGCAGAAAGGGGATGTGTCTCCCGACAAAGTTCCTTTTCAGTTCGTACCGAGAACGGGGTTTCGAATCTCAGAAGCCCAGCAGCTGCTAATTAGATAAATCCGGACTGTTGAGGAAGATCCGGAACAGGTGGGAAAACTGAAGAGGCGCGCGAATGCGCAGGAAGTTTTCTGACGGAAGTCCAGACTTTGGAAATTTAATCTTATTCGTTTTATTTCATTGCGTCGTCTTTTTTTTCTTTAATGTTCACGTAGTTAAGGCAATTCAGTCTTCGTGGAATTTGCTTTGAATGATAGTTCTTTCATGTTTTGAAAGCTTGTTGGGGATTTTATCGTAATTTGTTTTTCAGGAAAATTATCTGTGCTAAAAGCAATTGTATTTGGCGGTAGAAATATATGAAAATTAGTTTTTTATGTCTAGTTCTCTTTTAACGGGAAGTTAGGGAAATATAGCATATCTATTATCTTTCAAAGGCTTCAGATTTGCCCTGACATTACTCCTCTTTAATAAAGTTTCTGATCATTCCTCTATTTTTCCAGTGTGATTCATAGAATATGTAACTTACCTCCTCTTGCTTACTTGTAATATAAAGTTTGTGGTTTCTGTATCATGTGTTAGTGTATCTTTGCTCGCTTCCTTTTTGTGACGCAGTTACACGAAGGCGACTTTAAAAATAGTGTTGAAAGCTCTCATTTTAGTTGTATGTGGTTTGGGTTACAATATTAACGGAATGGGCGAAGAGCCACAAAAGAAGGAAAAGTGTTTGGAAGGGAACTCATTTATGTCATCCGGGTAATACGTAGCGTTTGTTGCTTCCATGATTATTATATTAAATTCAACCAAAATTCTTAAGTATGATAGACTACCGTGCAACAGGGCGACCATAGTATCCTGGTTTTGAGATAGTAACTGTCACTCTTTTAGTATTCATTTTAATTATTATCCTCTCCCTTTTATTTTGCTGACATGGCACTTCATTCGCTGCAGAAAAACTGCAGTATTCAGGCACTGAATCTGTGCAATGCTCTAGAGAAAAATCGAGTGAATGAAAGGATATTTTAAATGAAAGTGTAAAGCGGCCTACTAGACCATTCACATCCCTCATGAAACGTGGTCGCCGTGTTTTCTCACTGTGATATTGTGAATAAAACATTGATAACCGTTGGAAGATTGTTATGGGTAATATCTTAAAGCAACCCTATGACAGTATTATTAGAAATGGTACAGTCAACGATAACTGGCATTGCTGCTGAAAAATGACGAATTTCTGATGCAAGAAAAATGTTGAATGTGCTTTCTGGCTTAACACGTTGACATAGTAAATATATTTTCTGTTTTCACGTTTCCCTCTTTCCTTACAAATGTCGCGTTATCACATGTAGATTAATAATACATCCGTTCATTTATTTTTATGCAAGAGACAGAGATAACGCAACTCAATAATTGTCGCAAAATGGTAACGCCTTACAATATTTCGTATTTGAAATATATATATATATATATATATATATATATATATATATATATATATATATATATATATATGTATATATATATATATATATATATATATATATATATATATATATATATACATATATCTATAATATATATATATATATATATATATATATATATATATATATATATATATATATATGTGTGTGTGTGTATATCTATATCATTATATATCTCTTATATCTACTATATATATCTCTATATATATATATATATATATATATATATATCTATCTACTATATATATATTATATATATATCTAATATATATCTATATCGATATATATATATATTCATAATTTCAAAGCATTACTAAAAGCATTTTTAAACATTTAATTACAAGGAGAGTAAGTAAAACTTGAACCAACTTATTCAATGGAAGACGTAGGACTGAGAGAACAAAGCCATTGATTAGGTGCTTCAGCTTCTACTTTCGTTTTTTGAAAATGCTTTCAGAAATATTCTGAGTTTATTTACTTGACTTTTTACTCTGTGTCTACCTTAAATTATTCTTTTTAATGGCTTGAATTTGTATTGGTGGCGCCCTATTTAAATTTTGTATTAGTGTAATTTATGTTATTTTATTTTGTGCAGCCCTCGAAAACGTAATGAAGACATTTCGAATCGGTGGGAATACATGAATGTCTTTAGCCAAAAGTCTTTGTGTCCTCCTCTCTGAAATATATATATATATATATATATATATATATATATATATATATATATATATATATATATATATATATATATATATATATAATATATATATATATATATATATATATATATCTATATATATATATATTAAAAAATCACAGTAGATGCACGTGACTTCATTAAATAAGCGAATACCACAGGAAAATGATAGTCAGAAATCCAAGCGCTTTCGTCTTTACTAAGACATTGTCAAGGAACGAATGAAATACAGTTGGAGAGAAAGTTATCAGGTAAACAATAAGATCAAGAGTATCGGATGGTTAATTGTCAAAAAGGTAAAAATTAAAGAGATAATCTCGGATTATCGGATATCACACAGTCACAAACCTAAACATAGATTTAACCCTAACAGAAACTACAAAGTATCCGTATAGTCCAAAACATGTAAAAACTGACTATATTAGTTTTGTTGCTTATATTTATCTACAATTTTTTCATTATGAAGGCATCAAGTTTAAATAAACCAAGACTTAAATTTAGAAGATTTCTGTTATTTGACTTGATGAAACAAGATTCAATGATATTCATTTTAACTGTGTCATAATAGGATGAGCTAAATCTCTCATATGTACGAAAATGCATTCGATATTTGCCCAGTTCTTACAGAATATTGGTACTGTTTGAGACCTTGTCAAAGAGATTTGCCGTAGTAGACTTTATCACCCTTTTTGCAAGGAATTTCATGTATGCAGCCTGGAAGATCTTTAGGAGAATTTTTTTATTACTAAACTCTTGACATTAATATTACTGAAAACAACATTTATGTTAAAAAGCTTTAAAATTCTAGGAATTTTTAAAAAAACATTCCATCATAGGGTAATTTTCGAATGTTATGCCCACTGAATTCAAGTTTGTCATTGGTTGAATAAAATGTTTTTCTAGCTCTTTTCCATGTCACATCTACAAAAGTCCTATGGTATTTAAGTTTCAATGCAATATCATAAATAGTTTTAATCTCAGCGTCAATAAACTGCGGGCTACAGACACGTAATGCCCTTAGGAACATCCCAGAAAAATACAGAGAATTGAACATTTTGATGGTGATTGGAGTAGTAATGAAGAAAAGAGGCAATGTTAGTTGATTTCCGAAAGACTGAAAAGGTGAAATTTCTATCAATTCTATGGACAGTTACATCAAGAAAATTCAAATTGCAATTTCTTT
>NC_087217.1:3396942-3399442 GCF_015104395.2 Macrobrachium nipponense | reverse complement strand
CGTCAAGTGTAATACGCTACCAGGCGGCAGACTCGATTTTTCAGTATTGTAGATTATGGCTTATGCAACGCATTACTCATATCTGGATTAATTTTTCTCTCCTAGTAATTGTTCTCGCAATAGTGATAATACACATTTCAACGTAAGTATCCTGAGATGGATTCGTTTATCCCTCCCTTCCGTGTTTATTTTTATGGATTGCCAGGGTAGAAGAAATGTTGGCCAAGTCAATTATTGAGGTTCAATACTGTTGAAGGAAAGATGAACTTTTGGTGGCTGACGGAACGCCTGTGCAGTGGAAGTGTAATCTGTACAGCAACTCGATTTTGTTGATAGCAAAGTGTAAGATAGGCTTAGGCCTTTCTGTCAAGCGAAAAAAAGACATCAGTCATGAATGAAGTGTGGAATGATTGATGTCTGCAAATGATACGATACTGACTGGTGTACTGAATCAGGAAGCTGAAGCGATTTTAATAAAGGTGATTAAAAACCTCGAAATAAACTTAGGAAATAAACAAATACCGAAGTCACTGAGTCACATAATAGGTAAAGCAAGGAAGAGCGTAAGATTGGGAACACATGAATTGTCTATGGAAACCGAGGTGGGAATGTCTAAAGGCATTGTTAAGCTCACCCTCCCTTATGAATGGAGTTGTGGATGCTGAATGCGATTTGGAGAAAATGTCGATTTTGAAGCAACCGTTTGCTTATTGTATGTTGTTAGAGAATATGTGAATTTGCTGAGAAACGTAGAGATATGTACTTAATATTGGTAACAATATTGGAGACGCTTGGCCATACAAAACGAATGGATGATTTTGGTGTTAGTTGAGAAGAAGTATAAAAGGGCTAGGCAGATAGCGGAAGAATAATAACGTTACTATCCAGGAAAAGTGAGACCACTTTAAGGATAGACTTGGACGGTGCAATGTGTGTGGGGAGAAAGGCACTGACAATAATACTGAAGGTTCACTGCGCAAGAGGTTCGAACACTGCTCAGCAATTTAAGTAATACTGCGACAGATATCGTTGTGTTATGATTTAAAAGAAATTACCAAATAATATTTGAAACATTATAATTTTATGCCCACACGGATATATATATATATATATATATATATATATATATATATATATATATATATATATATATTGGATACATAATATAGCAGGTTATTACTTACACATCTAATTTGAAACATAATTACCAGGTAACATTTGATACGCTATAATCTTACGTGCACACACACACACATATATAAAAATATATATATATATGTGTGTGTGTGTGTGTGTGCGTGCGCGCGTAAGATTATAGCGTTTCAAATGTTATCTGGTAATTATCTTTCAAATCTGATGTGTAAGTAATAACCTGTTATACTATGTTATTTCGAATCCTCGGCGGTTCTCAGCAAAACAAATTCAAACACAGTGTCAGGTAGATTTTTTCACATTTATTTTTAATACATCACAGACATGATTTTTATGTTCATACCTCTTTTTGGAATTCCGAAGTTATGTGTTGCATCCAAGTTTGTTTTTTATTTAAATATTGAAAAAACAGGCTTGACATATAACATGACGGGGTAGTTCGTTAAAGGTACCATGTTGGCCTAGCATCAGTCATGCAGTGATGTACGTCAGTTGCGTAGTTGCACATTATTTGTTATGGCTGGCATTTATTTAGATTGTGTTCAGACTGCGTTCTGATAAGTCTAATGTACTGTTAATTCGAAGTTAACGTCCATGAAAATGATGAAGAAATATACTGAATTTCGTTTAGAATGTAAGAGGATTGAATAAAACGTATTCTCACACCACATGAAAGATTTGAAATCGTCAGCAACGGCTTTTTTTTTTTTTTTTGCCAGATTCTTTGTCGCTTATTCCAGTCGGTTCCTTTAGAGAAAGCGAGTCTTCATATATCTTCACTCGAATCTCCAGGTGAATAGAGACGTCCTTTTCGCCATCCGTCAGGCCGATATTATTAAGAAGTGACCTGGACATTCCGGGACACTGATAAATAGCCTTCGAAGACAAATGATCGTCGGGATAACATTTTAAAGCCTCCCAATAATATAGGCTAACAGCTGTTCTCTTACATGACAGCGCGCACGCACACACGCACCTTTAAGTGCATGGCCCTGTAAATTATATTTAGTCAACAGTTCAGTGTATTTGTTTCAGAAATAATTGGGTTTCACATAAAAACTTCCGTTTGTTTTCCATCAGAGTTTTATTTTCGGCGGAGAAACATATTCAGAAGACTATGACGCATACGAATCAAGTATGTAGGTAGAGCTACACAAAGCTCGGAGGTCGAATAAAAGCGAAATGATTAGAAATCAAACAAATCTGTTGTTGGTGCACTTTTATTTCAGATTTCGGGGAACCATGGCAGGCTACGCTCTGAAATTTAATTTCAAAGCAAAATTTATTAGTTTGGAATATAATCATTTCAGATTCATGATATTACACCCGCTTGATATTTCAGCATGTG
>NC_087217.1:3381942-3391942 GCF_015104395.2 Macrobrachium nipponense | reverse complement strand
GAAGTATTCTGCTTCAGGAGTGAATCACGGAAAATATATGTGAAAGCGTCAGGATTATTATTAAGTAGTTGAGCAAGACCACTGATTGGCAACCGCTAGATTCTCTTTTAACCCGTCCGAAGGATTTATTCTAGTATGACAATTGACTCTGAAGAGAAATTGTGTCAAATAAGTAGTTGAGTGAGAAGAGACCAAAGGACTTGATATAGATGAACTGGGGATGATGGTGCCGCCTGCTGTGTGCCTCGCAGACACACTCGAAGTTGTACCAGAATGCATAGAAAACGGAAGGATTCTTTACTGCTTTCATTTTTTGTTCAGAGAATCGCGTATTTTTAATGGGGAGCCAGTGAATCCTATGTATGGTCAGGTCATTCATTTTTAAGTGTTTTGCAAGATTCCATAACAAAGTAGGAAATTGACGGCAAATTTCTCTGAAAATAAAGATTTTTAAGGTATATTTAAGCTAGATGCCACATTTCACTTTGGTATTGGCGTTATTAAGCTCAATCGGTTAAGTTGATATTATAGTCAGTATTTTGTCACATAGAGAAACGTTAGTTACTTATGGTTCTTCGGTTATGACTTACTCGATTTGAATAGTATTACAGTGATGATGTAATTCACTCGTTTATAAATTCAAGTGTTGTAAGTTGCGCTTAATATGATTCAGGAAGTCATTATTTCATACCCTGAGTGTGATTCAGGAAGTCATTATTTCATACCCTGAGTGTGATTCAGGAAGTCATTATTTCATACCCTGAGTGTGATTCAGGAAGTCATTATTTCATACCCTGAGTGTGATTCAGGAAGTCATTATTTCATACCCTGTGTGAGTTTCATGATTTTTCTTTACTTCCTTAATTCATTCTCGGGCATTTCTTTTCCTCCAGCGAACAGCTGCTTTTGTTCTTCGTCGCTGTAACCAGGTTGCCAAGCTCGGTTATTTTGGTAACATGAACCACTGGATTCTTCTGTTGTTGAGAGATATGGAGAGTTTGCGTTGTGTCAATATTTATGAAGCTAATCTTTAGTCCCCAAAGACTTCAGCCGACTCAGGTCGAACAAATGTGCCGCTAAAAGCCAGATGTGAGGACGGCTTGCTTTGTTATTAGTAAACGCGCTCGGGTTTAGAGATTAAGGTTGGTCTTATATACCACTCGAGGTGAATTACGTCCTTTTTTTTTTTTTTTTTTCTCGTGATACTTATTTTATACATACATACATACATACATACGCACACATACTATATATATATACGTATTATATATAATATATATATATATATATATGTATATGTATATATATATATATATATATATACACATATACATACATATACATATATGTATACATATATATATATACATATATATATATATATATATATATATATATATATATATATATGTGTGTGTGTGTGTGTGTGTGTCTGTGTCTGTGTGTGTGTGTGTGTGTGCGCGCGCGCGAGCTTTATCCACGTGTGTTTTTATGCGTATAATGCTACAAATAAACCCGTCACACAGCTTACATTTTCATGTATGTGTAAAGATATATTACTACTGTTTATCTGAGAAGGACTACAGTACATCGTGGTAAAATGTACCTACTGCACTAATGGAGAGAGAGAGAGAGGAGAGAGAGAGAGAGAGAGAGAGAGAGAGAGAGAGAGAGAATAAAAAATCGCTTACTTAGAGATTCCTTTACTTCCTCATTTATCTGGCTTCCATATGGGGGTCCACTCAGTAGACAATCGATTGCATTATGAGGCAATGATAATTTGTATGTTTGTTTACTGTACACAGACGTTATTTTAGTTCTTATTTTTTTCCGAGGTCAAAATGGTCCCATTGCGGTGTGTATCACTTGACGACGTGTTATTTTGGGATTAGCAAAGGTATAGGAGGTCGCTAAAGGTTGTTGCAAAAGTGTTTTTTTTTTCCTCCCTAGCTTCTTTTTCTTGTCGTTGCGTGGTGATTTTCTCGTGAACTTTAAGAACTTTGCTCGATGTTGCCGGGAAGTTTGAAGTAAAGCGTTTCCTTGGGATTACTTTGTGAAATGACTGCGTTTTGATAAGGTTCTCTTCGTACAGAAATTATTCTTGTAATGACGCCATTGTATGATGGTCTGTTGTTTTGCATGATGTTAGGTTAATCTATGATGTTATGTTGTTTCAGATATGTTGAAATTTCTTTGCTTATTTAAATTTCTACTTAAAGTTTCTGAAACTTTGGCAATTCATTATACAGTAAAACGAGAGTTGTTTTTAATTAATCAGTATTGTTCATTTTGTTCTTATTGAAATGCAACTATCCTCCAAATGAAATGTTTATATCACGGTGGAATTCTGAAAGAATGTTTTCAAGATTGTGCAAAAATGTATGAGGAATCCATCGTTGGAAATGAAGGGGCGATGTCTTACTCAAGATTCGTTTCATAGGGCGTCCTCCCTCCCTCCCTCCCTCCCTTCCCGAGACCTTCCCGACGGAACAATGGCGTCCTTGAAATGACGTTACTTAGCGGAACATACGAGTGACATTTGTTAAAATGATTTCTCCGTACTAAAGTTTTATTTTTTGAGTGGCTGTGGGGGATAAGGGGTTGGGGGGGGGGGGGGGGAGATGCGGCGCGACCTAATTTAATTTAGGAAATGCATTCGCTTCGGCTGTACGTTAATGAGGCTCAGCGTCAACATAGCCCAAGTTTTTAGAATTTTTCCATTTATCAATATTTTTCCATGAAGGGGAGTTATTTATATTGGATTGTCATGACTGGAGTCGTGGATTTTTATATAATTATTAGATGTGAGTTCCCTAGAGCGTTTCCTGATTGAATGTTGCCCGTTAATTTGATTTGATTAATGTCATTTACCCTCCAGTTTTAGAATGAAGGTTAAAATAATTGCCCGGGAAATCTGAAGCTTGTACCCACTGTGGACTTGATTTCATAATGCCATATTTGATTTGGTTTTAATTGCATGCTTCTTCGGACTTGGAAAATTGAGGTCTTTGACATGAGTCACCTTCGTTTCACATTTAAGAGGAATATATTGCATGGATTTATCATCTAATGTATAATTTTAAGCTCAAATCAAACGCACCGGAAATAGGAGTAAGGTTTCGAATGTCACTGAACTCACGCGAGGTGGTGACATTAGCTTTCTCTCCCTGGTGTGTCTCGCAAGCATGCAAATACAGATTGAATCGAGAATTAGGCGTTGTTCGGAGGGACCCCTCCTTTTGGGGGTGTCTGAGGTTGACAAAGACACCGGCTGGACCGCATCCTTGTCGAAATTAAAACAACCAGCTGTAGCAGAAGGATACCAGCATCGTATTCCCATAGGATTGGCCGCTGAAGTATACATTGTGTTAAAGGAAAATGCGGTGGTCTTCTGCTGATGAATGGACTAGTTTAAGATTGTGGAACTGATTTCATGAAACTTTACGTTTACTCGATATCGTACTGGATTGTCCTCAAGGAGGTGACCGAGTAGTGTCTAATTTCACGCTCGTCAAGTGTGACAGAACGATTAAAATTACGATAAGGACCGAAATGTTTAGATATTCTGTGTAAAATGTTTTTTCCGCATGTAAATAGTTTGTTATTTTTTGCAGGTTCTGTAATATGCCGTAGTCCTGTAGTTTCACCTACAGTGTGTTGAGAACACATTTTGCCTACCGTTCAACGTGTAATGTGACCTACGAAGGGGTTGATAATTAGTGATGGGTTTTATTCATCAAAATCAGAACTGTTTCCGAGATTTATAGACGACATTTCTTTTGATATATCAGTGGTTAAGTCTGTAATATTATTTTTTCCTTTATCTTATCAACTTTATTGTGTGCCAATTAAATGTTTCACTCGTATTCCAAAAGACATTAAACTTGGTAGGTAAAGAAAGGAACAAAGTAGGTTGAAGAGCTCAGTATTATTAATGGGATAGAGGAGTAGGTGTCATCTTGCTTTTTTTCTGCTTCACTTGTTTCTTGAAGTTGAAAGAAGGCAATGCTCTATTGGCGAATGCGATAAGAACGTAAACCTTATGGCAATATTATCAATAGTATCTTCACTAGCAAACTGACCCATCTACGATGGGTGATAAAATACGGGTGCAGAAGTGAAAAATTTATATGTACTATTTGTTCAGCAATATTAAAATAAGGGCGATTTATATACATACGTACTACAGAAGCTCTTTGTACACAATATTATCAGTTTGTCCACTACTTAATTTCAAGTTGGCAGAGTCAGTTGCTCTGCTCATCGCCACATACAGTTGGCCATGCGTGAACATGGGTGACGGCAGAAACACACCAACACAATCCAAAGTCTGGCCCTGTGACTTGTTTGCAGTGAATGAGAAGGCCAGGTTGATGGGAAACTGCCAGTGCCGTAACTGGAACGTAAACTGGTTGTCCGAAGGTATCAGAGGAATCTGGGGGATGAACAGATGTTTGCCGGTGTGAGGGCCCGTTGCTTCGATGACGTGGAAGTTTAGCTCCATAACGGTGTACCTCGTTCCGTTGCAATGTCCATTAGCAGGATCGAAATTCCGAAGCAACATTACCGGGCAGTACTTCTTCAACGTTATTTTGTGCACTGGCAGTCCTGATGGATTTAAGTTATTCAAAAAATCTTGCGGATATTGATGATAATTTTCATTTTTTATTGTGTCCGAGCTGAAACATTTGCGACTTTCTCCGGGGAAGTTGTACAGAAATGATGTATGAAAAAAATCGTAAAGTAACTAAGTCTACGGGAATATCCAGCCTAGTTTCACGGCCAGAAACAGCTCCGTTTCAGGGAATCCGTTCTCACCCCCACCCCCTACAAAGGAGTGGGGTAGGTTGGATGAAAGCCTATTACAAATCATCTTAAGGGTCCCCACCATAACCCTGCCGAGTTTCATGCCCATCTGGCCAGCCGTTTGGCCGTGATTGAATGACAGACAGACAGACAGACATTACGCCCACTATAGTATGATAATATTGAGAGAGAGAGAGAGAGAGAGAGAGAGAGAGAGAGAGAGAGAGACTGTGTGTACTCTGATAAGCTTCGAGTAATTTGGACTGTATTGATATCCTTTATTTTTTCTTTATGAAATATACAACTCCTGTTGTTAGTGATGAAGATTTCAGGCTTTGCGACTTTTTCATTAACGAAGGTATAAATATATAAGGATGATTTATTTTGATTATTAAAAACAGATGATGAATACGAAACGGAAAGACAAACCTTCCTTTAGGAACTAGATGATGCTGGTGAAGTAAATACTACCTCCAACGTCCCACAAGTTACGTTAACTTTATGGTATATAAATGAGAGAGAGAGAGAGAGAGAGAGAGAGAGAGAGCATCTGTTCCTCTAATGAATTCGAGTATTCAAGTAATTTAGACTTGTATTAAGATCCTTTCTGTTATCTTGATGAGGAATGATTATCCCGTAGAGATAAGATACAGTTTCCTAATGTTTTTCCTAACTGATTTTCATCACTTTAAAGAGAATTAGTACTGAATGGAGCCTAAAGCCTACTTTTAGGTGATCCACATCTTTGGGAATAAATGCTGCTCCTTCATTGATTATTGGGGTTGTAGGGGATAGGCGATGCTGATGGTGTTCAACATAAAAAAAGGAATATTTCTTACTCCTTGTTTGTCGAGAGAGAGAGAGAAAGAGCGAGAGGTAAGGGTGGGGGCAGGCGGGGGCGGGGGGACTGTTGTTAGGGAATAGTCAAAACCAAAGGAATGAGGCCGTTTGAATTTGAAACTGCCCTATAAGTGATATCGACAAGATTATCGAAGAACGAGAAAGACTGAAAAAAGATGCCGAGATTGCAGTTCTTTATATCCTTAAGGTTTGAATCAGCTGTATGGGCGATACATAAGGACTCTTTCGAAGAGCGAAAAGGCATAAGTAGTTAAACTTGCACGTGTCACCAGTTATGATAGTTTTTTTTTTATTGTATTCCGATGAATTGGGAAATTATCAGGCCTCGAACACCATCATTTGAGCGTGAATTTTGCGTTGTATACTCTTTAAAAAAAATAGTTCTAAATATGCATTTAGATTTCCTTAAGTGCAGAAACATGGGGTTATATATATATATATATATATATATATATATATATATATATATATATATATATATATATATATATTATATATATATATATATATATATATATATATATATATATATATATATATATAAATCTGAGGTAGAGCGAATTAGATATTAAAGGACATTTGTAGCTCGATATATATATATATATATATATATATATATATAGATAGATAGATAGATAGATAGATAGATAGATAGATAGATAGACAGATAGATAAATGGATAGATATCCTATACCTATATACATACACACATTATATACATATTTAGATATATATATAGTATATATATATATATATATATATATATATATATATATATATGTGTGTGTGTGTGTGTGTGTGTGTGTGTGTGTGTGTGTGAGTGTGTGTTTGTGTGTGTGGATATTTAACATATGAAACTCTAGTGCCTTTACTGTATTTAAACCTCGGGAAATCTTAATTCTTGATGGAAAAGCTTCCAATGTACGTTAATGTTAAGGTACGTAAAGTGAAAAGGGACTAAATCCACAGATTAATACCTCAAAACTTTAGTGTTTTTGGAATATCGAATCTCATGTGGTTTTTTGTTGGCAAGTTTGAAACTGCTATTCCTGGAACAGGTACTCTGCTGTGAACATCGGTGTTAAAGCAATTTAAGAATAATTCATTGCTGAAAATTATGACCCCAAAACCAAGTGTTTGTAAAGCAATTTAAATGTTTATTATATAAAATTTCAAATATTTAATATATATATATATATCTATATATATTAATAAGATTATATTATATATATATATTATGGATTATCTTATTAAATATACTATATAAATAATATATATGATTAATATATAGATGACCGCTAACAAGTGTTTTTGACTTTCGTTGTTTTTAACTTACTTATAATAACTGGTCCTTTAATTTGGCAGATGATATAATTGATTTTCAAAACGAGATTTAAAGTTGGTTCTCCTTTAGGCAAGTAGGTATATTTACATAGCATGACTGATGAACAACAAATGATTGTATTGAGTAGTCGAGGCCTCTCATTGAGAGTATTAGTTATATAGACTTTGATAGAGCAGAGCTCCGTCACTTACTTCTTTCTCTCTACCTTGAATGTGACTCTTTGCTCTCGAATGACCCGAGAGTTCCAAATGCACTGCTTAGGCTGACAGAATTATAGATGGTTTGAGCCAATTTCTATGCCTAACCACAGAATGCCAATTAGTAGCAAAGCTTTGGCGGACCTCAGAAAAAAAAAAAAAAACTTAATGCTTAAGATTCACATCACTGTTCATCGCCGTTACATTTTAAGTCATATTCGTCCTTTCCAGAGACTAGAGAATGAAAATGTTCATTTTTTGTTTCTGCTTGTTTCTGTATACAGGAGAGAGAGATTCTAATTCTGCGGCTTACATGTTTTGAAGGTAAAGATTTATGGTGGTTGGATGTCTTCTTTTACTGCAGCCGTTGCGGATATTACTAATCTTTAAAAAAAAATGATAAGTAAAATTTGCAGTAGTGCAAGTGACACCAAACGGCTGTGGTCTCCAGTAGCGTAAGTTTTGTGTCATATATCAGTAGGAATGAGAAAATGCGCGTTCCCACGTCAGCATTCTTTCGAACCCAAGTGCGTAGGATACCCGCGTATATTGATCATATGTGAAAACGCACTGTTTGTATTTTATATTCTTTTGGCGTGTTCCAGTGGTTAACAGATTCTGTGGAAATAATGATTGAATTACTGCATAAAAAATGAGTCATCATTTCTATTTTGGAAACATCTGGGTATTCTAGAATATATTGAGTTTTAGCAACTAGAACAATTTTAGGTTTTCGTATACTGTTGGACTGTAGTCATATTTTTTGCCGATGATACTTTTTTTATTTCTAGTATTTCATAATTATTTAGAACTTGTTATCTGAATTCTTTGTCGTTAATAACACTGATACCAATACCGCGATGTTTGCCGTATCGTTCAAGTATATTCTCTTTAGTATGAATAGCTCTTCAAAATTTTTGAATTATTTCTGCAGTAGATTAGTTGTACATTATTGTCCATTGAAACGTAAGGTGTCCCACTGGTAAATTACCCACATATATTTAAATATTTGGTCAGAAATTCCCAATATTGCAAAGTGTTTTGTTAGTATAAGCATTGTATTGTAATGCCGAAACCTTCTCGTGTTTTTGTTTTTATGTCAGCATGTCTTCATAGAAGAAAATGAACACAGTTTTTCAGTGTACTTGCAACTGGGGTTGCACTGTGAAGTATTAATCGCTATCGCCTGTTATTTAGAGGCAGGTGGGTAACGGTGTGTGTTTGAATGTGTTACTGTGTTTTTAGTTTCCTTTACAATACATGCTGCCTTTTAGTATTATCCTCATATTGTTGACCAGCTTTGCAATTATTGTATTGGAAGAAATATTCAATATCAGTGGATTAGAAAAATATCCACTATTCAATAGAAGAGTTTCACTTGCAGTGTTATTTGTATTCGTAAATTTACTTATTTTACCGGGAAATTTTGAAAGTTCATTTTTGGCTTTTACCGTTTGAATCTCAGAGATACGACTGCAGGGGTATGGAATATGCATCCCTCTATTCATCCTTCATTTACGGAAACCTTTCAGCGTATCTGCATGATCATTAGAAATGACGAATCCACATATGTGACTCCGCGGGAAGATATATTAAAGTTCTGCATGTAGGCAAAATGAGCATCATCATTTCGCCGTTGCTCCCAGGGTCTGCTGAGTTCACGATTAACTTTCCTGGTGTTCACTTTTGATTGAGGGAAATGGCAAGAGTCGGACGAAGGGTGAAGCTTGAGGAAATGGTATAAAAGGAGGGGAAACCCTCGAAAAGTAATGTTCACTAATCATACAGACTAGCGCCTGTAGCGGGTTGAAATACACCAGCTCTGGGGAGATCATGCCTGTGTACGTGCTAGAAAATTAGAATAAGATAATTGGAAGCATTAGCACGAGGTTGTGCCTCACGTTCCCCCCTGAAAAATTATGAGAGATGTAAAAGACCCCTCGAATGTAGAAATACCAAACAAGGAAGGGCGAAAGGAAATGACTAATGGCGTCTGAGAAAGAGAATACAAGCGTAGGGTAAGAGAAGGGGAGAAATAAGCGATAAAATAAATTGGAGAATCTAAGAAAACAGAAAATTGAGAGGGGTGAAATTGTCAAAAAATAAATAAATGAGAAAACATGGCTGACCGTCTTCAGATTTTTCTTAAGTTTTATCACGAACTTAGGTTATTTTACCGTTCTGAGAAAGAAATACAATGAATTTCATTCCAGGACCCTCTAAAAATCTTAACAAGTAAATCTATTTCTAAATAATGCATTGTTAATTTTTTTCTTTTACAAGGAGGCATCTGACCCTCTTCTTAGTGACTTCGGAAGTTGCCCTGGAAAGACCAGTTATTTCTTGCTCTTACCACCTGCGGAGTGGAGCTGCTTAGAGCCCAAGAGTTTCCCTACGCCGCCTGGAGACATACTCCCTGGTGTCCTTTTTACCTTAGTGTGGTGGTATTGTTGATTGTGGCGGGGCAAGTACTGACATACATTTGATCTTTCCTGTAGTCATATATGAAGATCGTCAAAATCGTTAGCCATGAGGATGGCAAGAGGAAAGAAATATAAATGGCAACAATTCAGGTTATTTAAAAGTAGAAGAACGAAGTTCTTGGCCTACAGTCTAGTCAGACACCCATCGAGGCCTGTGCATAATAAATGCGCACTCGGAAACAAAGGGAATCCAACACGTCCTCGACCAAAGTTTCATCGACTTACAACAAGAAGCAATTATCAATAATGAGTAATAATAAGATAGGGCATCTTCGCTCCGAAAGGAGCTTTGAAGGTATGATATCACA
>NC_087217.1:3361942-3376942 GCF_015104395.2 Macrobrachium nipponense | reverse complement strand
ATCGAAATTATATTTTTCCAAATTAGGAAATGAAGTTGCTACTTGCCTTAACATAGAACTAGAACAAATTTGTGTGTGGTTATAAGAGTAAGTTTCTCGGAATATTGTCCTCCTGTCTGGATATCCGCATTTGCCCATGATTTTTATTTTTAGAGAGCATTTCATAAATGAATGGCTTCATTTTACCAAAATTGTTAATTATAGGTAAAATCATCATTAGAATTCTGGTAAGTGTCCGGTTTGGTCATCTTTTATGAGCTGTTTGTAAATAGGGAATGCCCAATCGTGTCAGTAGAGCTTTTGGGCCGCAAAACGCAGTTCATTATTCCCTTAGTTTTTTACAACTTACACTGCTCTACATTTGTATTGATGTTCATTTGTTTGTAGACTTAAGTTTATCTAGTGAATTCGTCTCCCCTGTCTTCTATTCGAAATTGGTCTTGTAGCTTTGCGAAATATGAAAGTTATCACATTTGCATCATAATTATTCAGTAACAATATTAATTGCAGAATGACAGGGAAAATGTTTGTCAATAAACGGTATTTCCAGTAACATACCTTCTCGCGTAGACCGTAAAGCCGATCTCATTTTGCACTTGTGAAGTGCTAACATGTATTGTTATTTCTAAAAGCAAATCCGATGCCTTGAAAATCCGATATGTATCGAATACTGAGAGTAATTCGGCTAGACCCGGTATGGAGTTTTATTATACTTGCATTCTAAGAAAGGGGAAATTGCTACAATGGAAGCTGAGCGGAATAACTCGTTGCTACTATAGATGAACCCACCCACAGATTCATTATGACGTCTTTTTCATTACCATCTAAATTTTGCCAGGAAGAATTTTCAAGTCGGGATTTTAAGTGAGCCCTAGTTTATGGAACTGAACGAAGTATTAAGGGAATTCCAAGGGCACTCTTAAAATCCGCTCAATAGAAACCGAACAAAGACTCGAGATTTGTGTATTATTCATTCGCTCGTTCTCAAAATGGACCCGCTTTCAAAAAATTCATTGTGAACGAGGAATCCTGAATGCGTGGAGGACATAAACCTCCCATAATGTGCTTGGATTTTGAGCCATCCAAGTTAGAATGGAAAGTTCATTTTAGAGTCTTCGATTGCTCAAGTTTAGGAAAAGTCATTATGATTTTAAAGTGACTTTGCTCCAGAATATATCTTGACATTTCAGATTGTGCCCTCCCTGGGCACTTTGGGTTTTCCAAAATTAACACAAACTGATGTCCTCTCTCTCTCTCTCTCTCTCTCTCTCTCTCTCTCTCTCTCTCTCTCTCTCTCTGTTGTTTTCGGTCTCATTTTTACAGCAGCAACTGCACTATTAAAAAATAAAAAAGTGGTTTTAGGAGCTTTACTTCTCCTAGAAAGGAATTAGCAGCCATACACTTCAAGGAAGCGAAATTACGGTGAAAAATCTAGATCTCGGGTGTTTAATTAACAGGTAGGTTGTTAACAGGACGATAGGTTGTTAACAGGACGATAGGTTGTTAACAGGACGATAGGTTGTTAACAGGACGATAGTTGTGACTCAGCTTTGCTGAATACCGTTGACATTTCGGTGTAACTTGTAGTCAGTCTATTAAGTGCTTTAAGAATCTCGTAACTCGAAAATAGTGGTTGTTTTACTTTGTCAAGTAGGATTTAGAGCAGGCGCAGGTTTCCATAGTTAAGAAACAGAGTATCTTGTTTTGTGGTGTTTATCGAGAAAGTTTTATCCTTTGTTTCGCTAAGTAATGTTGTTTCCGGATTTTATTGTGGTCAGTCTGATATTAGCTGAACTCCAGCAAAACTTGGGATGCATTATCTGATCATGCACCCTGCTCTCTCCTCATGGTTCACTCTACGTTGGAAATGAATCTGGAATTTTGCTATTCTTATTGTTAGCTTTAATTTCTACTTCTAATTTTTTAACCTATTATGAACTTCTGTCGGAAAGCTGAATATGATCCTTAAAGTTTGTTTTATCTGTTGTGGTGACCGTTGGAAGTGCTGCAGATTCCATATCCTGTTCCCCGGTAATATCAGTGTGTAAATTTTTATACGGAATCTTTGGAAAATGTCTTTAGAGCATCTTCCACATTTTTAATTGGTCAGTGAACTTCCGTAATCGCCCTCTATGCCTGTACCTCCTGAGTTAGTACTGGATACTCACTTTCCAGAAAATCAGGATTCAAAACATTCTGTGGAAGTGTCACATTGTTTTCCTGCTAGGTAACAGAACTATTATTCACTTTACTTAAAATATAAGGTTGCTATACTAATTTTAAGCACGTCATTTGCCTTAAGTTTCTTTTATAGATTTCTCAACCTCCTATTGTTAAATACACAATTACTAATATAGACGGTCGCGTAAGTTAATTTTATAACATTTTATGTATCTCTTGACTTTTATCCTTCATTTCACATTGGAGCCTTTAGTTTTTGTAGCTCAATGAACTAGGTGATAGTGTTCTTCACTGAGAGTTCTGTTCTAGTCCGTGTTTATAAGCAATGATGACATTGTTTGAAGGCGGTCAGATATTTCCCTTTTAATGTTGCATAATTCGTTTTATGTATTTGGGTATTGCCATTTAGAGTTTTACTTAATCCTCATTCGTCAAAAATGTAGATTTTACAGGATATTGATTATATATTTACATTGTTAATAGGGAGTTCTTACTTTTATTTTCGGAATGTCTCGTTTTCTCTCTTGCTCTTGGTTAAGGTATAACTGTATTAATTTTTGGAGGTGAAGTTAAGAATTCTGAACACATACCATCGTGGGTCTCTCAAAGGCAGTTTTGAGTGAGATTCATTTATAACGTTTATGTGAATTGAAGTAGTTTGTAAGGGAGAAAACTGACTTCTCCGTAGGGTAACACTTATCTAAATTCATCGAATGTTTCTTTGAATAATGAAAGAAACAATAAGGGGATGGCTTTATTTAGTAAAGCGTTTTTTAAAAAGTTTGAAGGGCAAAATTTTCCGGCTAGTATTTAATGCGGTAAAGGTGAGAGGGATGTGGGCTTGTGAGAAGCGTGATTATTGATCGATTTGTTTTTATCTAGCTGTACAACATCAAAATAGATATTTAAAGCTGGAAAGGGTACATCTACATCTATACGATCAAGGTACATTAGAGTACAGGGATTCTTCTAGTTTGCGGTTACACCAGTCACAGGTTTTTTAAAATCATACTGTAGATTCAGTTCAAGAAGGAATGATTGTCGTCACAGTCAAACGGAATAATCATCAAAATATTATAGGTTGCATTAAAATGCCGCTTTAAGTTGGAAAAAGAGAATTCCTCTCAGCTTTGTATTCCTCACTCGCAACAACAAACCCCCACCCCCCCTTACCTCCACCAAAAAAAAGAAAAAGAAAAAGGAAAAATTGCAAATGTCAAGTGGCAAGAATTAGGTGACCGAGGTGTAACTAAAATGTGAAACGCTCAATTTCTCTATTCTCCATCAAAACTATATTATTCACATAAGAGAGAAGGTCTAAAGAGATGCGAGAACTTAAGAGAAGGATGCGAAACAAATGAAGACCTTCAGTAAGAAGGACTATTCAAAAAAAAGCAGAGCGAGTGGAGGAGAAAATAATGGTGCGGACTGAATCGAAGAGAAAATAATGGGCGAGGGAAAATAGGGTGGGGAAGAGGAATAGGAACGACTACGAAAGGGCAGGGGAGGAAGAAGTGGTAGAAAAAGAGGAATGAATAGAACGGCATGAAAAAGAACAAGAATGAGGCTGAGGAATAAGACCGGAGAAGGAAAGGGAAAAGGAGAGGGGTCTAGAAGATGTATGTTGAGGAAGATTACGGGGAAATGGAAAGGATAGATGATGGGGGGAGTAAAGTATAGAAGCGAAGGAAAACTGTTCATGAGAGCACGAAAATACCACTGAAGAAACTTTGAGACCCAGGAACTATAATGTAATTCAGTAAGAAATTGGGGAATGTAGTCATAAAACTACCATCAAAGACAATAAAAAATGATGGCAGTGCATGGTCTAGTGGACAGGAAAAGGAAATGAAACTTCTTTCGTAGAGCTTGAGAAAGGGGCAGTAGCAACAAATATACGACCATTTGGCACAAAAAAAAAAAAAGATATTGTTTGTGATGAATAATTCCATCTCGAATATGGTGAAAAAAATCAACAGTGCCGACACATGGTAAAACATGTGAATATGGTTGCATTTGTGCTGTAATACTTAATTTCCAGATTTAGGGGGGGCGGGGTAAAGATGGGTGGAACATTGAGCATGGGAATTTATTTAATTTATTATTTATAAAGAAAATATTCTTCTAAGTTTCAGTTATTAAGCTGATGTTATCATTTCACTAGTCATTTTTAATGATAATACAAAGAATTGTCATCTTATAAATATTTCACCTCTGTGAACTTGTAATTCACACACGTATTTGAGAAATACAATCAATCAAATTAGGTCCCGTGCCCAGGTAGTGTAAACATCGGATCCCATTTTCTATATCCGTTAACCTTCCCTGCCTACCTCTCACTATTCTGCCTACAGACACTGGGGTTAAGGAAGCAGGTGCTTGTAGAAACCTCTTGCTTGTATATACAACATCAAAAGGAAAAAACCGTCTATTCAGTAATATTCGTATTAGGTCTCATTATTATCTGCCCGATAGTCATCCATTATTCAGCATCCAATTGGAACCGACTGCTATTTTTGATACACATTCCGTGAAATCGGGTGGAACAACGTTTCCATTGGATGCTAATAAAGAATCGAAGATTAGATTAAGATGCGAAAATTCGAACAGGTCTGTGCGTTACTAGATGTGTGACGCATAGGCGCTCTCTCTCTCTCTCTCTCTCTCTCTCTCTCTCTCTCTCTCTCTCTCTCTCTCTCTGCTTTTGTCGTCATGTTTGTATAATGCTTTGAGCTAAGCTCAATGTTAGCTCATTCAATAAAAGATGCCAGTTCCACAAACAACGGCTTATGACGTCAGAGCGCGAGTCCGAAGTTTATGAAGGTAAACATCAATCATAGGTGGGTAAATTCCTAGGAAATTTTTTTCGTTGTCTTCGTCGTCATCATTACCATAATCTTCGCTGTCATTCTTATTCTTACGTTACATTTTCGTTAAACCATCTAATAAATCGATATTCAACAAAAGACAAAAAACATACCGTACTTGGTATGTTTTTTTTTTTTTTCTTTTAAACAATTATTGATGAGATTATTCAAATATGGTGACTGAATATCTTATTGCATCCACAGAGTATGGTATGTTTTTGATGTCTTTTGTTGAGGACCGATTTATTAGATGGATTACGAAAAAATGTATGAGTTAATTTTAACGAAAATTTTACCAAAAGTGGTCTTCGTTGCTTTTAACAGGTGTCTAGATTATGGGAAAGAAGTGAATTTAGCTTATAGGGAGAAGTAACCATTTGGATGGTGGATTGTTCAGCCGTAACGGACGATTATAATCTACGAATGCAATATTTTGGTAGCTGTTTTCAAAGGTATTTTTCTGATGGAAATTCAGAATGTTATTTGGGTAAATATTGTTATGACAACTGGAAATTCAGAATGTTATTTGAGTAAATATTGTTGTAGCAATTACTAAAAAATTACTTATACGTAGAAAAATAAATTAGTTTCGTAGCTTGCAATACGGATTGAGTTATATTCTTCCCAGAGACTGTTTTTTTTTTTTTTAATCAAACAGTGAACTGTTGTAGTCGAACCGGCCAGAAATATATACCACCGATATTTTACGAATATTTTGCTACATTAATACCATTAACCAAGTCGTCATGGCGTCCTACTTATAACATCAGCAAAGCCTGCAGCGGGCGATAGACTTCAGAAATCCGGTCTGTGAGGAGAAACGAATTCATTACCAGGAAAGTCAAGGTCACTAACAATCCTAGTAATGAAAGCAACCCTCAAAGGCCACCAAGTGGGAATAAATGGGGCCAGTAATTGAACCAGCAGCCGCAAAAGCAATGCGACTGAGCAAAACAAAAGGAGTTTCGAAGAAAAACGACACTATAATATACGAGCGTTGCAGGAAGACGAACATTAAAGTTTTCCACATAAACTACAGTTATATATTGCAATGTAAAAAGATCCAAACTTTGTATATTGTAAGTAAATGGGTAGTTTTTCTCAAATGTGTAAGAAAAGTTGGGAAAACTTGTTACATGGAATACAAAGACAAATGACTTTATTTATTTATTTATTTATTTATTTATTTATTTATTTATTTATTTATTATTTACTTATTTATTTTTTGGGCAAGGTTGTAGTCTCGGCTCTATAGGGGAATTTTTATCGTTTAACCATTTATGTTCTATACAAATATAGTAGAATACGTAGCGGCAACGAAATCAAAACTAACTCAATAAATTAATTGGTTACTAACATATTTCACAGTTGCAAGCCAAATGGGAAGGCCATTGTTCATATTATTCCATAATACTGGGTCCTCGTTTATTTTTCTTCTTTACAGCCTGATAAAAAAGGTGTCTTTGACAACTCTCCGTGAAATAAAAGCTTGGAATTTTCCATTTGTCGAACCTAAGTGTGAGCCGGTTCGCCCATTAAAGTGATTTAGCCTCTTTCAGGCAAACTGCAGTCGCTTTTTTTTTTTTGCTTTGTTCTCAGATACGTGAGTGTTTTCATTTGGGATTCTAAAAGGAAAACAAACAATAGATTAAATTTTTAGATGTCTTTAGCTGTGTGTTCGGTCCTACCTCTTCTGCTTGTTTTGCAAGCAATTTATAACCATGACAGATCTTCATGTTCCAGAAAGCAATCATCCTGGAACAGCATTGCGCAGGTAAGCTACAACTTCATTATTTTGAAACAATGACTTTGCTTATTTCATTTCACATACTGTAATGTATGGAAGGGATGTTAGTGCAGTTAAACGCTTCTAATAAAGAGGGGAACTTTTCATCACCCAAGTCGTCACTAGCTAAGTTAAAAGTTAAATATTTAACTTTGGTTTATGAGCTGGTGTTGAAGTATAGCTCTTCTTATTATAATGTCTAAACAGAACGAAGTCGATAGTGTCAATATTTATCGATAATATATATGTTTATATATATATATATATATATATATATATATATATATATGTGTGTGTGTGTGGTGTGTGTGTGTGTGTGTGTGTGTGTGTGTGTGTGTTTACATATATTATGTTAAATGAAAGATAAATTTTTACATTGTCATTTGAAATGTGGAATTAATCTTTTCACTGGCGGGAATAATAATTAAAAAGAAGAAACTGAAGTGTCTGTTATATTTTTAGTAACTTTCAGAAACGAGTATATTAATTCACTCACAGTCCCGGGCATATTTTCGACCACTCTTTTGCAGATGAATTTGAATTTCATACGCTGCAATGACAGTATCAATAAAGCCGCTTTTATTGCCGGAGGCTGGTAAGGCGTAAGGGATTGCCATTTATTCAATAAAGCGAATCTCAATGAGGGGAAAAGTGCCAGTATTCTCTCTTCTTTATTGGATAACGAATTCTTTGTGATGAAGCCTTTTCTCTGACAGAGTTTATCATTCATTTGTATCTTTTATTTGTTTCCGTGCATTTCATTCTTAATTGAGAGATTGATTTAATAACACGTTCGGAGTAATCCGTGTACTCTAGTTTAGTGACATGATGGAAAAATGGAAAATCGAAAAAAAGGGACACAAATAAAAGGAAGATATATGTTCGTATTGCTGATTTCAATCTGTTCTGCGAACGCTATGAGCGAGTCGCGGTTTCAGTACAGTTCAAAAGGTCACCATTTTGGTACCGAAACAAGGGGAAAATATTTTGCCACAACGTCAGTGTAGTACGTTTTATACAGTGTTTGTTTGAAGAGCATAGTAAAAACTTTTTTTTTCGTTTATCTGTCTTTTAGGAGAGAAGGATCAATGATGTTCTGGTTGTTAATTAAATGAAATACGAAGTATAGGGTAAAATTTTGTTGGTATATTTGTTGGAGAGCATTCCTCAAATATTTTACGATCATTATATAACATTATCTCGGGTTTCTCCAGATTATGTGTCGTTGTGTATTTGTGTGTGTATGTGAGAGAGAGAGAGAGAGAGAGAGAGAGAGAGAGAGAGAGAGAGAGAGAGAATCAATTAGGAATCGACTGAGGCTTAACTTGACTTAGCGGTGCAGTATGGTTATTTTAGATTTGTCTAATAATCGCTAACAGTGTTTTTTGTGAAATATAAAATATTTAAATGAAATAAGAGAAAATAGTTGTGAGACCTGTTGTTGTTATAGAATACTGAATACTCCAAGTTTTTTCTTTGAATAATTGATGAAAATAAAGCTGATGGACAAAAAAGTATACTGAGGACATAGTATAGATTGTACGATGATATTGTACGTTATCTCAAGGTGGCGAAGGAGGACAAAATAAATTGTAGGGGTTATTATACTTTGCGTCCGTAATTACTGTATTCTGCATCGTGCCGCAATTGCACTTCTAAGGTATGGTCACATTGGGCATTGAAAATAACAAAGATAACTTATTTAGAGTGAAGATTGGGAAGTGTTCTCTCATGAATTTCAGTTATGCATTTTTTGTGTCTGCAATTCTGAAGTATAGTATTTCTTATCCGGGAGTTTGGCAGGAACCGTCATCCGCACTGAAGTATGCGAAGTTATAATTTTTTTTTTTAAGGGAAAATTAAAGGCAAACATATGCGAAAATGATGTCATATTACTTATCAGAGAACATGAGAGAAGACTGCGGAGCCGGGGGAGGGAGTACGGTAAGATAAAGGTAAAGTGAAAAAGTGAAAAAGACAGCTTAAGTGAATAATGAATTACGATAGATATAAATCACAATTGAGTGAGGAAATTTCCATCTCCAACTTACTGAATGAGCATGATCACTGTTGTTGTTTAAGTGTTCCTGATTGTAAACGGTTTGAGAAAAATTGTGTTTTCAATTCTATTTCCTTCGTATGTACGTAAAGATAAGGAAATGAATAAGGAAGTCCCCACTGTCAGTAACATTATAAGGTAGTCAAATAGAGCTTCCAATATATCAGGACAAGGTTCTCTAAAATGTAATTCAAGATAACCCGGAATATCACGGTAAAGGGGGTTTGGGGGGGGATGTTTTGTCGTTCCCTGAAGAATATTTAATCAGGTAGATACACACAGTGTCCGTAAGGATATTTTTACCTCTCAAAAAATTAATTAAGGCGCTTAATATTGAAATTTTAATCAGCGGCTTCCCTCGCTTTTCTCCAACAAATGATGACGCGTTCCCCTTCACATCTTTACTCATTCCCCTTCACATCTTTACTCATTCCCCTTCACATCTTTACTCATTCCCCTTCACATCTTTACTCATTCCCCTCCACATCTTTACTCATTCCCCTTCACATCTTTACTCATTCCCCTTCACATCTTTACTCATTCCCCTTCACATCTTTACTCATTCCCCTTCACTTTTTTTTTTCTTCAAGGTAACTCAGACCACCTCAGGAAACTTCAAACTATAATTACTCAACTCTCTCACTCTCTCTCCACAATATTATAAGAGAGAGAGATAGAGAGAGAGAGAGATAGAGAGAGAGAGAGGAGAAGAGAGAGGACGAGGACGAATAAGGTCAGTATATAACGCTCCTAGAAATCTCAGAGCTTGCACACCTTACCAGCACCTCAGTCCTCTTCTATGATCCCTTCTCCTCCCAGCCTTCCTTAATTCATCTCCTCTGTACAAAGGGTCCTCTAGTCCCCGTGAGCCTATTCAAAGTGAAGTGCTCATTTTTCTATGGCTCACAAAAAGCGAAGGTATCCTTGCAGGCCACAGAGACACATTCCTAGGAATTATTTTGTCCTAAACTTATAATGTAATCTATATAATAATATTAATATTATATTATATTATATATAGACATATATATGTTATAGAGTCCTTGGCGTGCTTTAATCTATTACTCTCTCTCTCTCTCTCTCTCTCTCTCTCTCTCTCTCTCTGGTCTACTACTTTTTCATATATATCCCATGATGATATTCAGTATTTGAAGTTCTTGGTACATCGCCATCGATATCTGTCTTTTTTGTTAATTTAGTAACCCTTGTTATTAAAAAAGAACCATAATATTTACATACATGAAAATTTCCTGACTTTAGGCTCTGAGTAGAAAAAAAAAATGCTGTCGAATCTTGATGGGATGCAATCTTAGAAGTAGCAGAATTGTGTTCATTTAACGCCACAAGTAGTGACTGATTGATTCCTTTTGTATTAAGTCTTATACCAAACATTTTGTAAAGTTCAGAAAATTTTCATTTCAATTAGTTCTGTCTACCAATTCCGTGAAACAGCCTTGGACTAGTAAGGATGGATAGTAATAATCTTTAGACTCGAAGGGTGCGTTATGGGGTTTCACAATATGCGTAATATGGAGAGTGGATTTTTTTCGACTGAATGAGGCAAATGAGAAATTAGAAGATATAACGGTGGGGAAGTTCAAGTCAGTGTCTCTCCTTTGCAAGGAAGTATTGGATGATGAGGCGTATGTGCAGGATACCGTGAATCTAACACCTTAATGCGGAATTATGAGTTGGAGATGTAATATATCTTGAGTAAGATTAACTCCCAGATTTAAAGGAAAATAGTTAATTAGGCAGTTCGATGACTGAGCCAAAAAATCTAGAAAACTAATATTCATATATTTTTTTCCTTTACTTTAACACATCTTTGCTTGATTTTTACCAGTACCCTCAACAGCAGGTTCAGCCCAGAAAGAAAAGAACATTTACTGAAGACATTCATGTTGTCGAAATTACCGTAGAATTTAATACTTTATGCATATGCATTGTATGTTCATCACAAAAGTGATAACCATCCAAAGCGAGGTCAGTGTTGCCCATGAAATAATCCACCCATTGTAAGTAGTATATTTTGAAAATGTTTACTGCTACATAATTATCATTGTTGCACTTTTTTCAGCGTCATTCATTTCGTGGACCGAAGTGTGTGTATAATTAGCGCTGAATGTGGTTTCTATACATAATTTTGATGCAGTGCAATGATAAATTTAACTTGAATACGCAGCTGAGTCATATCTTACCAAATGTGAGAGAGAGAGAGAGACGCTGGTGCATCAAGGTAAATAATGAGTATGTTTAAAAAGTACCTTTAATTATAATATGGAGCTCTGAATTAGTAATGATTTTCCCACTCTTGGAGAGAAAGCTTGGTTTAGACGATGCTTAATGTAATTCTGGTCTTTTGTTGATATACAAAATGATTATGTGGAACCTCGTTTACAGCGGTAGCCAGATTTTATATTTTCAGATTTCCCACTGTTCGGGAAATTAAGAACCCTTTATCGTACCTAGAATAAGTGAGCAGAATTGTTCTGTGTATTCAAAGATTAGGCTACATTTTTATGTTTTATAACGATCTCTAAATTCATAAATTTATGTAGTAGGGCGTAAATATAAGGGAAAATAAAAATCTCGGTAAAGGATAAACTTCAGAACGTCCTTCATCAACAAACGACTCTCAAGTATGTACTTTAGAACTTCATGTTTTACTCATTTTCTTATTTATTAGTCAGAGAAACTTTTAACTTTTCAAATTTCAAGTTGGCTTCTCTCTGCTCGGCAACATAACACCGGTTGACCTGGTTTATAAATTTTTATTTATTTTTCCTCACGGATAGATCAAGTTGGAACATAGTTCATGTTATTTCGTCACGAATAATAAATAAATGAAAACATTTGTCATTGTGGACACATGCAACCTGATCATTTAGACAGAAGACTAAGAACCAAAAATAATTTGTAAGTGCTCTCAGAAGTTGAAAAATAAGAAAAAGGGTTAGTGACGATTACTTACTCGTATTCAGCAATTCCTTAAATAGCAATTATGTAATTATTTTGTTCCCATGTCTGGTGCTTAACGGAGGTCATAATTGCTAAATACTTTTGGAAAGAGACATGCTATCTCTTGGCCACTGGTTGGTCTGCATCAGCTCAGATGCTATCGTGGGCTCAAACTATTTATCTGACTTCCCTTTCAATTGAAAGGTTCTTTTGTCTATCCTGATGTGAGGTGGACATTTATTTATATTTGTGTCGTTAGCATTATTCATCAGTGGTAAATTAAGAAGCTCTGACAGTTTATCGTAAACGTTCTCAAGAAATTCATCCGCGTAATGGAGAAAAGCCACAGAAAGTCTGTGGCATATATTTAATGCCATGTTGAAAAATTTGCAATAATGTTTAATTCTGCACTCATTCCATAGTGTGATAGGCTCTCGAATATGGTCATGAAATGACTGAAGACATCGCATTTGAATTGCATTCAGTCAAAGAAACGAAGTCGGGAGAAAGGCTCATTGCTTAAAAGTGATGGAACTTACGGTAAAACCCCATTTTGTCTTTGCTGACTTGAACAGTGAAGTTTCATTGCAGTTTATCCGGAAGCCGTATCTTTAACAATTACTCAGAACTTCAGGAACTATAGTGAGAATTATAGTATTCTGACGATCACATCATGAACCATTGTGGTTCACTTCTTTCTTTATTGCAACGTATGAACACTAGCCTCAAATAGCCTCGTAACAAGTGTATATTGCTGAGGAATTAAATGTCTGCCAAAGGCCAGGAATCCACTCCATAGTGCGAAGAGAAGAATGGTTTATGCATCTGCTGGTCTCATTTCCGTTGCCAAACAACTGCAGTTTCGCTGTTAACTGTCGTGTGTATCTGTGTGTCTGTGTGTGTCTGAGAGAGAGAGAGAGAGAGAGAGAGAGAGAGAGAGAGAGAGAGAGAGAGAGATCATAGGATACATCTATTTGATATATCCTATTGGGGGAGGGGGTGAGATGCTGTCGACGTTCGGAGTTCTATAATCGTCCACCTTTAGGGAGATGATTCTATGACTTCCTTCAGTTTAAAGTTTGAATTTTTTCCTTTTTCCGTATTTCTTTATAACAGTCAAAGCTGGGTATGAAAAGATTTCCTGCTGAAGTTATTCCTACAAGAGGCGAGAGATGAGATAACGGACATCGACAATCATGACATAAAATGACCTTTACTTGGCCGCAAGTAATGCTGGAAACTAATTAGAAATAGACCATTCTTGTGGGACCTGCAGGAACTCTGAAGAACTTGTAATATTTAGGAATTAACTCCTTGAGACGAAGGAGAGGAAGACGAAAATAAATCCTCTGGTTTCTTTTTATGTATTCTCATCTGAAAGAGAGTCATTAGGCCTCGCTGTTAGGGGAGTCATTAAGACACGTCGAGTCTCGGGACAGGATTAGTAAGGGAAAAAGTTAGGGTTCCACACGAGGTAGATACTATTGATAAAGATAATGGGTGGTATGGAGAACACACATCCTCAGATCTTTCTGGGTTATCATCTCCTTTAGCTGGTTCACAGCGCACATATCCGGGATCGGGAACATTCCAGACGAGAGTCAGCGTTGCATCGAAAAGAAATTATCGGTGGCGATGTGTCTCGGAAACACTTTGATTATTCACATTTAAAAAGTCGTTACCCAGAATAGTAAAAAGAGTTAATTTCGTAAGTTTAATATATTCGGTTAAAATGGTAAAGTCCAGACTGTCTCTTCCTTAACGAGAGGAGAATATTTAATATTTTTGTGAGTTTCCAATAGGTGTGTGCGTCATCTTCCTTACAAGGGAAATCTTTTTTTGTGAAATGTTCGTCTGGATTCCTAATAACTGGCTTTCTGTAGATTTTTCTTTTCCAGCACTCGACTGACCGACATATTTTTCCAGTTTTTATTGTTTTCAGCGGATCTTGTTTTAGCCATGTCATGAAGAATAGTTTGTTAGGCTTATACGTCTTTTTCCATTTATATCTTTTATGATAGCTTGCACTGAAAGCTGTGAAGAATAGATTGTTAGCCTTATACGTCTTTTTCCATTTATATCTTTTATAATAGTTTGCACTGAAAGCTTACCGTTCTAGTTACTGTATTTTATCCCCCGGTAGTAGAGACCGAGATTGTTTTCCATAGAATTGTTTGCTATGGAATATGTGGGATGAAAATGTTACTTGGTGAGTCAAGATTTTGCATCTCTGATCTATTGCTGCACGTCTTTAGAGAGGAGCAGCTCTTTCCGTTCTTTACTTCACTTGTGAATTTTCATATTAAAAGGTTCTCTTGGTGGTTATTATTATATAATAATCTTTTAGTGGTGCTAACTCCTCTACCTGTTTCCTACATTCAGTTCTCCCAAACTAGTACTTTAAGTTTTCGCTCCTTGTCAGCTTTTTTTCTTTTTCTTTTTATTGGGGGTGGTCTGTTTGACCCCAGGCAATGGAAGTTTTTCTATCGCTATTTCCTAGACGCCTTTGATCTTTCATAGACTTGGAAACTGCCTAAAAATCATATATCTCAATTCTTTAAAATTGCTAAAGTAACTTGGGCGTACGCCCAACCTATCTTATATTTGAAGCCCTTTTTTGTTGGTCATGATAATGCTCTCATCATAAAGTTACTTGCAATAAGATAGGAATTAGTTTTTTGCATGTAAGATTATCTTCCAAGAGTAGTCTCATAAAAGAATATACATTTTTCATCAATGCTCTAGTTGTTAACAGAATTCCGTTTGGATTAGCTGTGAACGTTTTGACATAAATTAACGGATAACTTTTCATGATACTGACAAGAAAGGCATCAGGTAATGGTTATTTTCCTGAGCAGAACATCTATTGACTCTTTGCTCATTTGCCGTCAAAGATATTAGATAATATGAATAAGTGTAGGATAATTTGCCTACTATATCACATAAAGAATGACAGTGTTCTCTTGTCAAGCTTTTAAATTACACCTAAGTATTGTTCCATTACGTACATGTTATGAGCATTTGATCCCAAGATGACTACCTTTGTGGTTAGTGCCACTTGCTTATTCCCCTTTGTTATTTACTCCAGCTCCCGACCCTACATCCTTTTTTATAATTCGTTTTCGTGAGAAACATTTAACTTTAAC
>NC_087217.1:3349442-3356942 GCF_015104395.2 Macrobrachium nipponense | reverse complement strand
TATTTTCAGCTCTAATTCATTGCAACAACGTGTGTTGTGTTCTTTAGTGAAAACAGACTTAAGTGTACGCAGTTGATCATATAAATAGATATTGTATTTCCTTCTGACTCAAATTTTTAGAGTCTAAGAACGACACTCTTGAATATATCACCGGAACGGTGATTGTGATCCAGATCATGCGAATTTTCGTGTAATTTTTGATCAGTTAGGCGGTCACTATGCTTATAAGCCTGCTTCTTTGCAAAGCCCTCCAAAAACTCTCTCTCTCTCTCTCTCTCTCTCTCTCTCTCTCTCTCTCTCTCTCTCTCTCTTAATGTTTGGAAACCGTGTCACTACATCAAAATATATTGATGTATGAATTTTGTTAAATATTTCTATAGGAAAAACCTGACTTATTATAAACTTTATAAAACCAAGCAAGATTTTCACCTTTCTTCTCAGCTATGGCAGTTTTCCGGTGTAAATTTTCATTTTCCTCATATTTAATTTTATTACATTAAATATATATATATATATATATAATATATATATATATATATTATGTCTGCTAAGAATAATATTATTCTTGCAGCCCCACAATCAGGGTATTGTTTTATCGGGTTGGTAGTGATTAAATGGTATTCCGCCTAGGTGTATATATCCGACGTTTTACTATTATTATTTTATTAGTTATATATATCCTTTTGCATAGGTATTTAAGTAAACTTTAGGTTTTGCTTTTCGTTTGACAAAACCAATAGAAATTTCTATTTTATGCAATTTACTGTTTGGTTTTTCTTTCTCCTTGGTTACAAATTTAAAATATATCCCATACATTTTTACGCTTATTACGCCGCTCCGCTCTTCTCTTTCTCAGTATTTTAACAGTTTAGTTTCTTATTTATCATTATACTGCAATTATGCGAGTTTTTTTTCCTTTTCTCACAAAATGGACTTCAGACGGTTCATTCCAACTTTGTGTTTAGGTTTTCAATTCCGAACGATTTCATTGATATCTCCTCTTTCCTTAGACGTTAAATTCTACAGCACACTGACTTTTATGTTCTCAAAATCCTCTGATGGCTCTGTTTTGGAAAAGCCACTCTGCAGTTACCTAAGCGAATGGATTTTTTTTTTTATCGCATAGGCCAGACAATTTTAGGCTTTGAATTCTTCTGCAATTAGTGGAAAATGATTACATGAAATTCTCTCATCTATTTTATAATTTTTCCTGTGGTATATGTCGAATTAAATAAAGATACCCAGATTTTGTTGTCAATATATGTTGTGCCAAATCATTTTTTTATGTAAACAAAACTGTTGTTCATGTCGCTCTGACCCGAGTCCTAAAATAATGAAAGGCATTTGAATGGCTGAGAAATGGCAAAGGTCAGCTTTTCCATAACAATCTTCATCCCCTTTGTTGAAATCGATGAACAAAATTAAGTTCCTCTCTTGTTCCTCTTTTGCCTTTGATCTCCTATTCCAATTTCACTTCTGGCTTCGGGGTAAGCTAAACTAAACGAACCTCGAGTTCGCCGTGTCTTTAGTTAGACCTCTTTCCTTTCATGTTCTGTTTATCTCCCACTCCTCTCTTACCACCTCTCATCCTCTTATTTAGATCTCGCTTCTCTTTCCCCCTTACCTTGCTTCCAGTGGGGATTCATTATATCCTAAGGCTAAGCTTAGTGTTGGCACTCTGTGTTTGTTATGCTCCCCCAGCTTCAGAGACCTCGAGGTATAGTATCATTCTTATGTTGTCCTCCTATCCTTATGTCAACAAACTCGCTTGTATACATATTTGACTCGCTTTAGATTTGAGACATATGAGTTTGAACCAGCTGAGATGAATAGAGTTGCAGACACTTTTGTTTTATTTAGCATATGGTCAAGAGTTCATTGATATTGCCTTTTTCGTATATCATGGATACAAACTTTTTTTTATAATTTAGTATATATTTTGAAATCCTTAATTCCACGCTTGATTTTACTTCCAGGAGATCGTATTCCAAAGTCCTGAATCAATTGCCAGTTGACTAGGTATAGCTCCCTAAATGAATTAATTATCGGTCAAATCTATTGCCTAAGTTTTCGTCTACTATTCTTACAGTTCTCATTACCATTATTTCTGTTCATATTTTTTTTCATGCGTATTGCCATGTACCAAAATTTTTTGAAAGGGTGTCGAAGGATACGAGATTGTTGACAGGTGTTCGTCTATGTCTGTTCACATATGAAATTCAGTTGCATTATAAAAATTGACAGACTCATTTTATCTAATTCTTTATTTATGTATTTTTTGCAATATACACTAGTGTCCTCTTCCATCCAAATCCATAAGTGAATGCCCCTTATTTCATTCTAAATTTAATGGGAAAGTAAGTCAGTGTAATTGATGTTACATTATCTTTACATTACAAGAAACTCCACTTTGCGCGGCTTCTTTTTTGTAAAGAATATAAAAGTTAAATGGAAAAAGTGCATTAAATTCAAGCAGAGAAAAGCCGATTTAGATCATATTTGATGTCACTTATTCCTGGTCAAAACGCAGACAAGGATTTAAATGTCTTCTGAAGATCTTCACTTTCCTTATTAATAGGTTAAAGTTGAACAATTAAAGGGGCCATGCCATATATTACAAAAGAAGTAATTGCTTTGAGGAGCGCAAGACTTCTACAACAGAGAATTACTTGTAATTAAGTTTGTGATATACCAGTGAAACTTTAAAGAAACGTTGAGCAAAGAATAGAGCTCCAGTTGATAAGTAGGGACTTAGCAGAGAATACTACTCCAGCTGAGAAGTAGGACTCTGAACCCTTGGAATAAAGACCGGTGTCCTTTCATTAGTTAGAATTATGATGACTTTGGACTCAGCCATGAGAGGTTAACGTTATATCCACATAGAAATGTAGCTTTAACTTATTTCAAGATTTGAAATCACATTAAGCAAAAAAGATAAAATTTCTTACTTGAAATTATTGGGTTCGTGCACTGAAAAGTCTGAAATGTCGACTGTGTTGCTGAAAAGCGAGAAAACCCCACGTTTAAGAGACAGTTTAGATTAAAGAAGGTGGGTCTTATTTTCCAGTTGGCGAGGAAGACGGAATTTAAATCTAAAGAAGTGGTGTTTGGTGCGAGTCATTTGTTCTTTGAATGTACACATTCGCATACTTATTTTCGAGATGGTTAAGCAATTTTCAGTTTGAAGTGTTAAGTGGTTTTTTAATATATATATGTGTATGCATGTGTAAGAGTGTAAGTAGTAAGTCATATAAATATTACCCCAACCTTTTCCCTAAAAGTAAAAAACATGTCTGCTGTCAGCTTTTCAAGATCGTTCTTCATGTTGACACACGGTTCAGAAAGTCGTTCACAATGGAATATGAATCTGAGATACTGATATTTTTATTGAAAGGGAAATATTCATATCAAAGCAATGGTCCCCGAATCTTTCTCCTTTTGTGAAATTGGTTCCGTCGCGAAGAGATGGAGAGGAATGGAGAAACAATCAAAAAATGCTTTGGCGAGAACCCCCTTCCTCGTGCACGACCTGCACAACAAATAACAACAACAACAACAACAAAAACAACAACAACAAAGACAACGCTCAGCCTTCCTGGTCGACTCAAGAACGGGAGAAGAATATTGACAGTTGTTTGATAGTTCTGCAGGATACAAATGGAATGCTGGAAGTATCGCGAATAGAGTTATTACATTGCCTGCCTTTGAGAGAACTTGAGAAATTCAACGTTTTTTGTCTACGCTTAAATTCCAGGAAGGGTGAGTAATATTTTCGAAAAGGATTGCCATCAATTTTATATTGGAAATTTTGTATTTATTGGTCGTGTTACCATTTTACTTTTCTGTCTATACTGCTAACCAGATACTGAATCAGTCAAATTTAATTTGTGCCCCACTGACAGAGCATTTTCCCTTTTCTGAGCCTTTTTACTGTTGGTTATCGATGGGAAACATGTAAATGCAAAGCAGAATAACACTGGCATCATCTGCCTTAGGACCCAACAATCGTAAACAGCCATCGCTGTACATGAGCAAAATTGTGCGATATTTGCATAGCGTTCTAGGCTACAGGTATTTCGAGTTTGTGGCTTTTTAAAATGAAAATTTGACTTTGTCTTCTGCTCTGTGTATATTTGCATTTTTCCAGTATATCTTTAAAAATATATTTTTTATTGACATAAGGGTTTTAAATGTTCTCTTTCTGTAAAAGTTATAAATTTTACGTTTAGATTTACCGGAATCTGGAGGGATAGGAATATGGGAAATAACAATGGAGGAATTCTACAGGATATGACACATCGTCTGCTTTTATATGTGAAATATCTTATTATATTAGATTTTTCAGGCTTAATTGCTTTTCGTTTTTATTTCTGGTTTAGAATCATGTGGGCAGACATTTTTGGTTAATCATTCTCAACAACATTCCCTGATCTAATGAGGTATATTGGAAAAGATTAATGCAAATATTCTTGTCGAAGATGTAAAGATGGAAACTGAAAAACTGAAGCATTGCAAGGCAACAGATCGACAGGGAGTAGTGTTATTATCACGGTTATAAGTGCTAGAACCAAACTACAGAGTCACTACAAGACTCATAGGACTGGCCTGGAGGACATGTTTTCAATACAGATGAAACTTCAAGAAGGCAGTCTAGAAAGATGTAAAAGTATGACATTTAGGTAGGAAGAGACTAAACGGAAGTGATGAAAATTACACTGTAGTTGGGTCCAAGGAGACGCTGCAACGATTTCTTTGGTATCAGCTGAATAGAGCCATGTACAACACACTTCAGTTGCACCCCTGTACATGGGACGTGGTTTAGCTGGGAGTGTTTCTGCAACAGGGTTACTAGCAATGTTGTATGTGGTTTTAGATAAGGTAATAGGAGCACATGGAAATGGTGAGGACAAAGTTGATCAACGCAATTGTAAGAAAATTCATAAGTACTTTTCCTATTTGTTATGTCTGAAAACGTGTATGATAGGATTAAAATATTGAACATAACGGATATCAAAAGGATAGAGAGGTAACAGTGTTTTATGGTTAAGAAAAGGTCATATGCTCCAATTGTTTATCGGCATTATGCCTCTGTGAGGATGTTTGGAAGCTTGAGGAAAACCTATACAATACATTCTCGGTTATATGGAAAGTTTTTGATAGGGCTGAAAATGTAAATTGAATGTGCTGATGATTACTGATCTAAAATAATTAAGTAAAATTGACTAAAACTATCGATGCCAGCAAAGTTTGTATTAAGACATGCTGTAAAATCACTTTTCAGAGAAGGGTTTAGAAATGGTGCTTAGCCGGGGTATTTAGTGTCCTTGACTGTTTAATATGTTTGTATGGGGTGATGCTAGATGGAGACAGAGAGAAAAAGCTGCAAAAATTAAGGCCAAAATTGTAAATGTTTGCGAGAGGGGAAAGTTGAAAATAAAACTGAGCAGGAGTATGGCTACGAGCACAAATAGAAACCAGGAAGCTGTAGCAATGAATGCTAGTGTTGATGGTAAGAGAGGGGAAGAAATCGATTCTAAAGGTGTTTAAGAGCTATTGCGAAATGATGGTATGGTGAGAGAAGACGTGTCATAGAATAGGTCAAGGGAAGATTGTAGTGTAGGTGAAAGGTTTTTTTTAAAAAATGGTTTGGTTGTGTGGAAAAACTGCATTATGGCAGATTGGTGAAAGACAGCACAGTTTGAAGGACAAGGGTTAGAAAGGTATAGAAAATGTTCGAAGGATGTCGTGAGGGATGTTATTTGAGTGATTTAATATCCTGGAGGTGCCAAAGTATATACAATATAGAGTGAATAGGAAGGATTGTTTAGGGGATATTGGCGCATAGCTGTAGATGTGTGAAGTTGCAATGGAAACGAAGTATTAATGCTGAGGATGTTCCCCAACGACTCACTTGTTAAAGTATTACAGTGGCAGTGGCTATAATGATGTTTTTTCTCTGATTCCACTTTCTTAAGGGGAAATTATCTAATGTAAGAAAATTTTTCACACACACACACACACTCAAGTGTCCTTGTCCTGAAAATGTCTTGTGAACGTTGAATTTCATTATATTCATATTCTTCTCTTGTTCTTTTCCTCCAATTCGTACGGATATATCTTCTTGGAGATTCCCGAGACAAGTGGATTGTCTCGTGATTTTACGTAATCTTCCCTCCTCATCAGTTCGACATGTGCATCCAGGAAGAATGAACTAAGTCTTCACTTCTCGTCTGGTCACTCTGTGTTGGTTAATTCCAAATTATTATCTGGTACGAGCTGCTAGCGAAACGTAATTAAACATTGTGGTGAAGTCAGAAATCAAAATAACGTTTATATTTTAAAACGCGTTGTTCCTCTGCTTAAAAAAGATGTAGGGTGGATTAAAAGACGTCAAGTCCATATGTTATCCTTTTAGAGAGATTTGTTTATACTGTATGAAATTTAGTGAGGAATGGTTAACGTCATTTCGTCTGTGCAAGATCTGCCTTTAAGGTGGCTGGGTTAAACGTTAATTTTGATTGGCTTTGCTCATGCCAATGGAGAAACTTAGTTTTCATTAAAATAAATATAAACCTTGAGCTTTCATATCAGGGAAATGCTTTGGTAAACTATGAAAATGAAGCCAAGGGACGGCCTCTTATTTTATTAGTATGTATAATTTCCGTGGATAATCTACTTACTTTAACGTAGTCATCATAAATAGTTTCTCTGAATGTAGAACTAGCACAGATTCACATATAGTACAAATACCGAATGAGACAGTAATATCACTGTAACCATCTTTAGCTATAACTAAGTTGAAATTTTTTTATGTAAACATGACAGCCCATTTTTACTAAATTCCTTGCGTCTTTCACAGAAGCTTCCACACTGATATTTTTCGTTTTTTATTGTTATTAACCATTTACACTTTTGCGTCCTTCAGCTTCATTCATCAGTTCTAGAATATCTCACTCCATTAACACAGGAATGCATAATCTTTCAATATGTATATTATACCCCAAGCCCAGTTGTTCACTAACCTCTCTCTCTGATTTCTTTTCAACATAGCTCGCCTACCCCCGCCCCCGCCCTTCTTTTTTTTATTCGTTTATTTTTTTCCACTGGTGTGTCCACAACTCACCAGCCAATCCTCTGCCTTTGGCTGTGATGGTCAGTATTACTAAGCCATTGGGTGGTAATGTCCAAGCAGTTCCGCTCACTGGTACTGGAATACCAATCTTATATGTTTTGAGTGTATATATATATATATATATATATATATATATATATATATATATATATATATATATATCATCATACATATATATATATATATATATATATATATATATATATATATATATATATATATCTCTCTCTCTCTCTCTCTCTCTCTCTCTCTCTCTCTCTCTATCTATATATATATATATATATATATCATATATATATATATATATATATATATAGTACAATATATATATAATGTATGTATGTATTTGTGTGTGTCAGGGGTATGCT
>NC_087217.1:3324442-3344442 GCF_015104395.2 Macrobrachium nipponense | reverse complement strand
TTTTCTTTCTTATTTCCTTTCCTCTGACTTTTGGTGCGTTGCAGTTTTCCCCTCCTTACTTTATCATAAGTTTCTCTTGCAGCTTTGCGAGAATTTGGAACGAGGGGTGATACGTCCTATTGCGAAACGCGCAAATGGAAATGCATGGATATCATTTAAAGTAGAGCTAACGTATAAGCGAGTATAGCATCCAAATGCTACAGCGCGTTTGAAATCGCATCTTATTGAATAGTTTGCTAATTGTACTGCGATTCATTCAAGCGCAGTGGGTACTGGTTTTCCTTTTCTTCTCCTTCTTCTTTTGCGATCTCGAGAATTGGGTGAATATAGCGGTTTCAATTTTTTTTTTTTTTTACTTGAATGTTTTTAATGGTGTGATTATTCGGTATTTTGACATAGGCTACAGACATGATCGCCTGTTATAGACGGCACCTTTGATTGAAGAATTTTCAAAGGCTAGAAATATAGCTGAAAAGTTTGGAGGCTAAAATAGGTAACGTATTTGTTGCCATTTTTCGTGAGTATATAGAATATATATGCATGATATATATATATATATATATATATATATATATATATATATATATATATATATATATATATATATATATATATATGTGTGTGTGTGTGTGTGTGTGTGTGTGTGTGTGTGCGTGTATTTGCAAGTGATTATTGTTTTGACATATATGTTGTAATTTTTGTGTATGTGTGTGTGGTTTTATTCATTATTTCTTTATCACTGGTCGCTGTTGAAAAATTTTTAGCAGAGAAGTAAATATTCATTATCCAGAAAGCTCCTCCATTTCAGGAAAGGTGGAAGTAATTTTGCGATACTTACTTTTACTCGCTAAGTGTAAGAGCTCTCTTTCTGCTTAATAGGTGCTCTCTCTCTCTCTCTCTCTCTCTCTCTCTCTCTCTCTCTCTAACTGTTTTCATTACAATGATTGCTTATGAACTCATCAAGAAAGCAAGGAAGAAATTTTTATAAGCATGTTAATTTTACGTTTAAGATAATATTCTTAAAAAAAAAAAAGCTTATGTGATATTACACCTGAGCTCTGAGAAAAGCAACGGTCGACTGTCATTGGAAATACCATAAAAAATTGCAAGCAAAGGATCACTGTACGGGTATGAGAAATCCAGAATTTAGAAATGGCAGTAGAGGAGGAACATATGTATTCAGCTCTAAATATAGTTTGTGAAACTTGTGAACAGCGTGAGTGTTCTCATATGTATAGAACTTTGGAATTAACATGGCTAAACTAAAGTTTAAAACCTTCGATGACCGCAGATTATTTCCAGGTGTGGTTACATTTGAAATTCGAAAATTCCTTGATATATTGAGTTAGCGCGAGACTCCCTGCACAATGACGTCATTCGAGTTTACGACTTTCTTTTTTTCATAAATAATCTCAGTTTAACCAGACCACTGCACTGAGCTGATTAACAGCTCTCTTAAGGCTAGCCTGAAGGATTAGATATTTTTACGTTGCTAGGAACCTACATCCTATTGTGGGATCTGAAAAGCATTATCTCGAGAAATTAATTTCTAATCACCAGAAACACCATCGTGGAATCGAACTCGAGACTGCCGAATCGATAGGCGAACACGTAAACCACTCGTCCAACGAGGAACTTTCCTTTTCATATTAGCTTTGGTTGCTGCTTAATTAGTGGTTAGGCTTTTATGTAACTTAACATTTTCGTTAAACCCGCAGGGAGGGTAGTGCCGTCAGTGGACCTCATCCGGAGCACTGTAGCCATTTCTTAAGATTCTTTGCAGCGTGCCTTCGGGCCCTGTCTGCAACCACTTTCGTTCCTTCTACTGTACCTCCTTTCATATTCTCTTTCTTCATCTTACTTCCCACCCTCCCATAATACTTGACTCACAGTGCAACCTCGAGGTTTTCCTCCTGTTACACCTTTCAAAGCTTTTACTGTCAATTTCCATTTCAGCGCTGAATGACCTCACAAGTCCCTGTGCTTGGTCTTTGGCCTAAAATCTATATTCAACTCGACTCATTTTCGTTACCAGCTTCTCTGTTCAACTCTTTATATGTCATTTATACTTCAGATTTCCCGCATTCTTAGGAATTACCATCTGAACACAGAAATTAGGCAACGTCGTGCTTGGTCTGTACTCGACTAAGTGGCCAGCTAGTAAGGAATTACTTTGGCACATACGTACCCCTTCCACACATCATAACGGGTATGGTCTTGGGTCTGGCATTCCCATCCCGTAATGCTGGGTCAGAATTAAAAAGGCAATAATTACGGGAGCCACCAGGTATAGTTCTTTTCCGTATTGTATTAAACAAAATATGATTATTCTCAGTATCCGTATTGACAGAGTTGACTACGAAACAGAAAGACACTTTGTTTTGGGTCATTTTTTTTTTATCTAGTTTCAGTAGACGATTATTCAGTGTTTTGTCATCATTTGTTTCAAGCATTACATCGCTAGTACTGTCGTAGCTAAGTCATCTTTGGTGTTTTATTGAGTTCCTCGTTGGACGAGTCGGCTACGTGCTCGACTAGCGATCTCAGGCTCCAGGTTCGATACCCCGCTCCGGCAAGAAGAAATCAGAGGAATTTATTTCTGGCGATAGAAATTCATTTCTCGATGTGGTTCGGATCCCACAAAAAGATGTAGGTCCCGTTGCTAAGTTACCAATTGGTTCCTGGCCACGTAAAAATATCTAATCCTTCGGGCCAGCCCTAGGAGAGGTGTTAATCAGCTCAGTATTTCAGGTATTTCTCAGCCGAGTTCATATTTTTACGCGAAAAATCAAAGTTTGCAGTAAAATTCTTCTTATGAATCCCTAATCAAGAAATTCTACCAAAGATTACTAGCAAATTGTAGCAACAGAAAATGAGTCGTTGGTCTTGGGTATCTGGCTTAATTGTAAATTGGAATATACATGACCTTCCCGTAAGGTGAAAAGTTAAGTATGACTCAGTGAACATGTTAAAGCTAATTTGGAAAGTTTGAAACTTATTCATTCGGGGCTCGCTGAAATGAGAATGCTCAGAGGTTAAATAGGTAAATTGCCCCTGAAATGGTTCAGATTCGAACGGACAAATGAAAAATAGAATCACCGACAAACTGGAAATGAACTGCTGGTGGAATTCTATGCAAAACTGGAGCATTGGACGTGACAAATTTTAAACACCATTTCGACCGAAGTGCAATTTTCAGATATTATTTTTAAAAAATGGAAGTTTCAAGAACACTTCCTTGCTGGATGGTGATGCTTCTAGAGTCTAGACGTAAAGGCTTTTCAAACCCCTCTTACTTATCGTGCCATTGGCAGATAAGCAATAAGTTTTACATAATAATTATGAGGAAAATTGAGAGGCTATAATTTGTGTTTTGAAAACTCAATTCATTTGGTCTTTTTATTCTAAATTTTATAAATGCAATAAATATTTTATATGTGAGTGATATTTTCCCACACAATAGTGTTTATGATTTGTATGCTTTAATTATTGTAGATTAAACAAAAAATATTATGAGGTCGTTTTTGTGAAATGATCGCCGAGTAAATAATTAGTTTTTCCTAGAGAGATATATACAGCTTTTCAAGGAAATCACACAGCTAAATTGTTTGTTTAAGCTGCAAAATTCCCATTGCTGTATATTGTTCCTAAAAAAAAATTATGTCAACATAACCCTATTGCCACTTGGAAAAAGTGCTACGTAGATCCATACAGTTATCATTTTTGTTTTTGTTTTTATGTACGTACTATGTTTAGTAAGATTTCAATAGTCTGATTTTAAACGCAAAATAAACCTGCGAATAGAATCATGAAGGCCATGACAACCCAACCGTGCCCATTCACTTAGCGTTGTCAATTAGAGCTCAATCTAGTTATGTGACCCTACGTCTTATAAACCTTAATGTTTCTGAAAGTTTTAATTTGATATGAATATATTTGATTTATAATAAATTTAGTCAGTGTGTATGTAACCAGAATATCAAAATTTTGAGTTTGATGGAACTAGCCTATTGTTATTTTTTCCCTCTTTCTCTTTTAAGTATATTTTGTGTTCTTGCTTTGAAAATTTTATCTTTCACTCAATCTTTTATCAGTAGATGTGACGGTGGTTTATCGATCATTATTTTATGTGTATGTGTGTATTGATGTGGGTATATGTGTGTGAGTGTGAGTGCATGTAGTTTATTAATGCATTCAACAGCCGGCAATTCCACGTTTGGCAAACCTAACAAAAACTAAAATAATTCATATCCTTTAAAGTGGACGCTACGCGTCAGTGCGAATTCATTAGGTGCAGCAGAGCTACAGAATTCGATGTACTAAGAAGGGTCCGGACCAGATGGCCTTTTCCGGAGAAACGCAAAGAAGTGACAAAAGGGCGTGGTATCACCCGTTCCTCCCCAAAGCATCATTTTCGTAGCTTCGAAGAAAAATATGCTGGGTTAGGGGAAATAGCTATTAAATTCGTAAACTTTTAACTTGATGTGTTTGGACTCTCAAATTACGGAAGCTTCTGGGGAAGTTTGCAGCTTGAACAAAATTGGGGTTAGACGTGACCAACTTAATAATATGTTTCTTCGTAAGAAACAAAAGTTTTCGCTGGGGAATTTCACTCGCCCCCCCGCCACCCCCCCACCAGGTCGCTCTCTTTGTTTATGCAAACATCTGTTTTTATCCCAGTGCATATTCGTACTCTGACGTTTCAACATCACAGGTTCTCATTTTTATCTAATACTTTGTACAATATTTTGACTGTTATTCGGTAGTTGCTGCAATGAAATTAGGATTTAAATCAAGCATGGTCATAATACTTGTGATGTAATGTGATTTGCGTGCAACTCTTGTTCTTTTTGGTCTTGGATGTTCAAAGTATGTAAATATTAATTTTGAATGTGACAATTCAGACTAAGTATCGGTTAACGCGTTTTCCTTTGTAATCGTTTGGCGACGTTTATAAATGTATATGCATTATGTTTAAAAAATATCCACAATTATATATAAAAATATATTTCCATGCAAAAATATAAAACAAAGACTTTCGAACACTTGAACGGTGTTCCTCATCAGTGTGACGTTAAAATGTAATGAAGAGGGTAGTTTCCCTCCTAAGAGCATCTAAAAAGGTGGGCGGGGCGAGAAAATAATAACAGCCCATCGTCGAAGTGCTGGTTCGTGTTTTACGTAATCCCAATCTCAACAGGCAGTTGCGCCAACCTCCTCGATCTCCGAACCTGCGAAGTTGCTCCTGCTTGCACTGCATAGGTGCCATAGCCGGAAACATCGGCTGGGACGTCGGCTATCTGGAGAGAGAGGGGAAGAGGAAGCAGAGCATCAGGGTTCACATGGTCAACGTCGGTTTTAAAAATAAATTCTTCTAAGTATTGCCTGGCAATGAAACTGTTTATAAAAGGGTCTTCATTGGTAAACGACTTGTTATCCTCAAAAGATATTCCCATGTTTATAGCGGCGCCTTCAACTAGTCTTCTCACGTGAGAATCGTCGCTTTTAAAAATAATTTGTGCACCATCCCAATTAATTCTGTGGTCTAAATTAAAACTGTGAGCCACCAAAGCGCTGCCCTGTGCATGAAGATCATAGGCCCTTCTGTGTTCCCTTAATCTGACCTCTAATCCCCTACCACTTTCCCCGTAGTAACAACCACTGCAATCCTGACAAGGAACCTTGTAAACACCGTTATTTCTCTTGGTACTGTTATTATTCTTTGTAAGAGCTTTTGCCAAAGTGTTTTTGTAATTATAAACTATTTCTATGTCTTTTTGGTGCTTATTTATATAATCACCTACTTTTGAGATTACATCGTGAAAGGGCAATGATACACGTTTCTTGACTTTCATTTCCTTATTCTCTTGACCAATGTAAAACTTCTTTTTAGCTCGGCTAATTGCGTCAGTAATAAAATGTTCTGGGTACTTTAAGGACCTAAAAGTGTCTACGACATGTTTGAGTTCCCCGTCTAGAAATGCGGGGTCACATATGCGAAGGGCCCTTAAAACAAAACTCATAATTACATTCCTTTTAACTTGTTGTGAGTGGTGGGAAAAATAATGAATATAATTCTCTTTGTTGGTAGCTTTTCTAAAAACTGAAAATTTAAACAGTAACTCTTTTAAATTTTCAGTTTTTAGAAAAGCTACCAACAAAGAGAATTATATTCATTATTTTTCCCACCACTCACAACAAGTTAAAAGGAATGTAATTATGAGTTTTGTTTTAAGGGCCCTTCGCATATGTGACCCCGCATTTCTAGACGGGGAACTCAAACATGTCGTAGACACTTTTAGGTCCTTAAAGTACCCAGAACATTTTATTACTGACGCAATTAGCCGAGCTAAAAAGAAGTTTTACATTGGTCAAGAGAATAAGGAAATGAAAGTCAAGAAACGTGTATCATTGCCCTTTCACGATGTAATCTCAAAAGTAGGTGATTATATAAATAAGCACCAAAAAGACATAGAAATAGTTTATAATTACAAAAACACTTTGGCAAAAGCTCTTACAAAGAATAATAACAGTACCAAGAGAAATAACGGTGTTTACAAGGTTCCTTGTCAGGATTGCAGTGGTTGTTACTACGGGGAAAGTGGTAGGGGATTAGAGGTCAGATTAAGGGAACACAGAAGGGCCTATGATCTTCATGCACAGGGCAGCGCTTTGGTGGCTCACAGTTTTAATTTAGACCACAGAATTAATTGGGATGGTGCACAAATTATTTTTAAAAGCGACGATTCTCACGTGAGAAGACTAGTTGAAGGCGCCGCTATAAACATGGGAATATCTTTTGAGGATAACAAGTCGTTTACCAATGAAGACCCTTTTATAAACAGTTTCATTGCCAGGCAATACTTAGAAGAATTTATTTTTAAAACCGACGTTGACCATGTGAACCCTGATGCTCTGCTTCCTCTTCCCCTCTCTCTCCAGATAGCCGACGTCCCAGCCGATGTTTCCGGCTATGGCACCTATGCAGTGCAAGCAGGAGCAACTTCGCAGGTTCGGAGATCGAGGAGGTTGGCGCAACTGCCTGTTGAGATTGGGATTACGTAAAACGAACCAGCACTTCGACGATGGGCTGTTATTATTTTCTCGCCCCGCCCACCTTTTTAGATGCTCTTCGGAGGGAAACTACCCTCTTCATTACATTTTAACGTCACACTGATGAGGAACACCGTTCAAGTGTTCGAAAGTCTTTGTTTTATATTTTTACATGGAAATATATTTTTATATATAATTGTGGATATTTTTTAAACAATTTGTTTTCACGGAATTGTGAATTTCTTAACAAAAGTATATGCATTATGTTACCGACTTGTAGTAGACTGAACATGTTACATATATGTATGTATATATATATATATATATATATATATATATATATATATATATATATATTTCAGCATTCAAAGATTCTATGGTATAGTGATAGTCATATTACGGATAAGTATACATTTTAAAAATGTCTGTTTCTTGATCATTTGCAAAACGAATTTCCAGTGGTTATTTAATTAAACTGTCCATTCATACTCGTTCATATAGAAATCCCACTCATCTGAAAATGTCCTCAGATTTTTGTATCTTTACTCAGACCAAGAAGAACAATGTTCAGTCTTAAAATGGAGGATAGTTTTCTTTTATAGAATTCACCTTATCGTAATTGGCACCATACTATTAGCTGGAAAAATTATGACAGTTTCCGAATCTTACATTTTTTCGAGTTTGTCTTGGGGAAAATTTTGAGATTTATTGATTTTAGTGTTAAGTACCCATTGTGTATTAGAGTAATGGACCGCTTACAGTCCGGAACACGTCTCGAGAAATCAATGTTTTAGAGTTTACTGCATGACCTAGATCTCTCTCTCTCTCTCTCTCTCTCTCTCTCTCTCTCGGTTACCTTAGTACCAACCTATTATTGGATCCTGTATCCCCCTCCGACCATCCCGGTGGTGGATACAAGAACGATTTCTCCAACCACTTTTCAAGAGAGAGGGAGAAAAGTGAAAGAACAACACTATCTGTTATTCTACCGTTTGAGAAAGTCTTCCCGACTTTTATTCCAAAGGTAAGAGGGGAATTCTGTTTTTAGTTAGGGATATGAAGTGGATCTTTTTTTTCTTTTTTTTTTCATTGCCTGCGAGAATATTCGTTTTCTGTCCAGATTAATTGACGACTATTTCCGAGCCTGTTCTCTCTCTCTCTCTCTCTCTCTCTCTCTCTCTCTCTCTCTCTCTCCTTTTTTTGCCCTTACCTTTTTTTCCCAGAAAGTCTGATATTCTGCAGTGATTATAAAATTATTGTTCATCATATGAAATGCAACTACCAACTTTTTAAGTGTGCATGTATCTAAATACAAGTGTGTGTGTGTGTATGTATGTACTATGTATGCATATATATATATATATATATATATATATATATATATATATATATATATACGTGTATATATATATGTATACGTATATATATATATATATGTGTGTGTGTGTGTGTGTGTGTGTGTATGTGTGTGTGTATTTTTCGGCCTCTTTTCGTTTTCTTTCGCAGGATTGCTTTATTTCCTTCTGCTTCCGCCTCATTATCGGTGTCTTTCTTCAGCCCTCATTCTTCATGTCTTTGCCAACTATTCAACGTTCGCTTTTCAGTGCTTGTTTGCGATCCCATATTGATTTTCCCAAGAAATCAGATCCAGGAAGATTTCTATTTAGAAAACAAGTAAGAAACTCTGTGTAATTCTCTCAGAAACAAGTTTCTTGTTATTCACTGTATTTTTCTCCCTTATTTTTGATGATAGTGATTGTGTGTTGTTGTCGTCCGTCCAGACTCATAAAGAATAGAAAGTTGTGATCATGCTTCGAGAGATCATGCTCAGTTTTCCAAGTTTTCATTTGTTAATTACTGTCATTCATTCCCGGTACTCTGGTAGGTGGGAATGAAGGACGTATCCTCTCCTAGGTCATCCAAACTTGACTCCGACTTTAGGTGGACTGTTCTCTTGTCTCCTTTTCTTCTCTTTTGTCCTCGTTTTGCACCACTGACTTCTCACACCTACAGATTCCATTTGATGTCACAGTCGGTTCGATCAGGGTTTCATTCCTTCCAGTTCCAGAATGAGGAATTCTCTACCTCCTTTGGTATCTTCGAAATCTTTTCCATTCTTTCCTATGGATAGGTTTGGCATCAGCTCAAGTGTGAATTTCATTACTACACTTTACATTTTGAGACCATGCTTGTCATGGGCAGCCTTTCCCGGTATCTAAACCAGAAAATAAATCAGAAAAAAAAATAATTTGGGGATTATTGTTTTCCTTTCATTTAAAGCTGGCATTTGTTGTTTTAAGCAGCTACGTAGTAACCGAATAGCTGCATTTCTTCCATTTCCTTCGCAAATGCAACTGTCACTGTCAGATACGGTACAGTGTTTGATCTTGTCATTGCGCCTCGAAGTTGAAAAAAATGCGCACGCATACATATAACTTCCGCTCTCTCAAGAGGCTGATATATTTTTGTTATATTAGGTAACATTTTTTTTACTCTTTCATGAATACTTAGTAACGTATACCTTGAAGAACTGTTATTGAGTTATTCGTATTGCCAAGACAGACGACTCCGAGTTTATTTTAATAGAAAAAGGGAAATGAATACGTAGTTTCACATGATTTAACGCGCATGTACTATATATATATATATATATATTATATATATATATATATATATATATATATATATATATAATATATATATATATATATATATATACACATCGTCTAAGACTTGTGCCTTCTTCTGAGACGCGTAATTTGTTTAAATCAAGGTATAACTTGGATTTCCCCGATCCTTTCTGCCATTAGTGGTGCTTATGAGTAAATGATCCTTCCGAAAGTAGGGAGTTCAGGGATGATTATTAAGGAAATTTACTGTTGTGTTTAATGTTGTTTTCCTTAACGTCCGTTTAAGGCCGATAAAAGTACCTTGCTGTCGTAAGGCTCTTTCCCTCTTCGGTCTTTAGAGGTATAATCCAAGCACGAATTGCGGCCAAAGTTTCACGTCTAAAGTCTAGAATTATGTGATATTTTGCAATAGAATCATTTCAGTTACCAACAGGATTAAATGACACTCGTTTCTAGTGTAATTTCATTTGTAAAAAGGAAATTGAATTATTTTCTGGTTTAATAAAAAATTTTTTTAAGTCAAAATATTGAAGCGAATCGTTCCAGTGAAAGTAAATGGATGTTTCTGCCAGGGGATTTGGGTAAGTGCTTCAGACTTACAAAAATAACAAAGGGACGTTACATCCAAGAGTTAATGTATCCTTGTACAGAGCGTGATTCTCGAGAGGAGCTTGAAATCTTGAAATCTCTGGTAATGTTTATGTAAATGAGCTGGCATCAATACTAAAAGGAACAAAATGTTTTAGAGTGGAAGCTTTTTATGAGGGTGCTTCAGTCGTTAAAACAATTCTGCTATGTGTGTAGACTAGACCCTAAATTCCTAATGCTTTAGAAGACTCTCTCTCTCTCTCTCTCTCTCTCTCTCTCTCTCTCTCTCTCTCTCTCAGATGAAGAATCCGATACATTTCAACATTTTCAGAAATATGGCAGCTTTTCATTGCAGTATCTCTCTCTCTCTCTCTCTCTCTCTCTCTCTCTCTCTCTCTCTCTCTCTCTCTCTCTCTCTCTCTCTCTTTTAGATGAAGAAACCCATACATTTCAGCATGTTCAGAGATATGGCAGCTTTCATTGCAGTATTTCTCTCTCTCTCTCTCTCTCTCTCTCTCTCTCTCTCTCTCCTCTCTCTCTCTCTCTCTCTCTCTTTTAGATGAAGAAACCCATACATTTCAGCATGTTCAGAGATATGGCAGCTTTCATTGCAGTCTCTCTCTCTCTCTCTCTCTCTCTCTCTCTCTCTCTCTCTCTCTTAGATGAAGAAAATCATACATTTCAGCATGTTCAGAGATATCGCAGCGTTTCATTGCAGTATCTCTCTCTCTCTCTCTCTCTCTCTCTCTCTCTCAAGTATAGTTTCGAAGAATCCTCGTTAATTTTTGCAGTCGTGATATCTGCAGAGAAATGCCTATAGAAGTAACAAAGCGCTGCTTTATTAATTTAAAAATTAATGTTTTTTTAGTGGGTCTGACCATTTTGGTAGTAATCACTTTACATTATTGATGATCAAGGTAATTATAGTAAGTCGATAGCTAGCTAACGTTCATTGTCAGTTTTCGTTGCTGCTTGCAGATTTATTTTATACTCAGGATCTTATGTGGTTATGTCATCTTTTGGATTAACATTCGTGAAAGGTTGATATTTACGTTGCTCTGCTACCTGGACTGATTCATTTGTAAACCAAGCGAGCTTAAAGAAGCAGCAAGCCGTTTAGAGAAATCTAGTTTGGCTTCTCACGCTAACTAACTATGGGAGATGGTTATTTGTTGGGTGCTCATAGTCGATGCTTCAATACCCACTGACCTCCGTAGGAGGGGTAGTGCCGTCAGTGTTCCTCACTCGGTGCACTGTAGGCATTACTTAAGGTTCTTTGCAGCGTCCCGTCGGCCAATAGCTACAACCCCTATCATTCCTTTTACTGTACCTTCTCTTCCTCCTCTCCTAACAATTGTTTCATAGTGTAACTGCTAGGTTTTCCTCTTGTTACACCTTTCAAACCTTTCAACTCTCAATTTCCCTTTCAGGCCTGAATGTCCTCCTAGGGCTCAGTGCCTGGGCTTTTGCCGAAATTCTATATTCCATTCGAATAGCCAATGGCGGTTCTATACATCCCACAAGAAAGGCAAAGGAGAAACAACAGAGGAAGAGAGGAAATGCAGATCTTCATTTATTTCAGAAGTCTCGCCCTCTATCAAGCCTCTTTTAATTGCTAGAGCAAATTATCTGTAATCTAGTTCGGCTGAAATAATTTATTATTTAAAAACGATCGAATAGAGAACTGGAAAGTAAATTGCTATGTATGCATGGATAATTCCGTGCGTAAGTAATTACGTGGAGGACTTCTTAGATACCTATGAATTTACCAAATTCATATTATATCTATATTATATATATATATATATATATAATATATATATTATATAATATTAACTATATAATATATATCTATATATATATATATATATATATATATATATATATATATATCATATATAAATATTATATAATTATATATCTATATATATTATATATATATGCATACATGCATACATTTATATGCATGTATATTCATTATATATGTGTGTGCGTGTTTTATATATACATATATATATATATATATATATATATATATATATATATATATATATATATATATATATATATATATATATATATAGTCGCCTTCAGCATCTCATGACGCAAAGGGCATCTGTGAACTGCGGTACTCGTGTCCTTCCTTTTTTCCCAAAATCTCTAGTCATCCCCTACCTCCCTTCTCATATTCTCACCTCAGTTGGTCTGAATCTTCCATTCATTCTGCCAGTGGTTGTACACAAGACATGTCAAAGCTATCTCCATCTGTCTTTCATCATTATCTCATCTACATATAAAATTTCGAAATTTCTGATTTGTTATTATTTCTAACTCAGCTCTGCCATCTGACTCTCAATATGCTCCCTAAAATTCTTATTCACATATCGGCAACCTCTTTTAGACAGTTCTATGGTCAAGCAGTTACTCAGTTCGTATAGCAAACGGTATAGGTCCTTCAAGACATTCAATACATACATACACACACACACACACACATATATATATATATATATATATATATATATATATATATATAATGTATATATATATGTATATATATATATATATATATATATATATATATATATATATATATATATATATATATATATATATATGTGTGTGTGTGTGTGTGTGTGTATCTAATAAAAGGAGCCCATAAAAACACCAAATATAGAGAGAAAAGTACTATATTTCAGAGGCGCTGTCTCCCTCTTCAGGTAGATGAATGAGAAAAGTTTACAGAAAAGGTGGTATTTATACCAAGAGGTCCATCCACAGGCAAGCCAATTTAGGTCACCCACGCTAATAAACTTCCTTTAATCTTCTTAAGCGTTGGTTGAATGAAAATCTTGTCGATCATATCTGAAATCCATGCTCCTTTTGAGATGTTCATTACCTGCCTCTCTTTTATTAAGACCGATTCCATCATTTGAATCTTGTACCGGCAGTTGCTGCTATAAAATATCCATATACATATGTGTGTGTGTGTGTGTGTGTGTGTATGTGTGTATATATATGTATATATATATATATATATATATATATATATATATATATATATATATACACACACACACATATATATATATATATATATATATATATATATATATATATATATGTGTGTGTGTGTGTGTGTGTGTGTGTGTGTGTGTGCGTGTGTGTAAATGTGTGTTTGTTTGTATTTTTTTTACGTTGAAGCCCCTGATTCGCTTAACTGTATCCCATAAAAAGAAAAGAAAAAAAGATTAGTGCCTTCAGTTCCGTAGGGTACAATTAACCAGCGGCACAAAGTAAGATGTAAAATTATAGGACTGACTAAAAGTGCAAGTAGGGAAAGAATGTAAAAGTTCGGCCGAAGAGGAAAAGAAATTGCCAAAAAACAGAGCGATCGTGGATTACCTATTTACATAAACTCAAGAGGAACTGGTCAACTGGCTGGCATGACAAGCCTACCTAAGAAGACAAGAAGACGAGGGATTTGGTACTTCAACTTGGATAGTTCGAACAGATAAAGGCAGCGAAGCCACCTATTGATCTAGAACAGTGGTTGGAAAGAAGGGGTACGAGTGGAATTATTCATTTGACAGATTGCCGCCTTCGGTCCTCTTCTTTTAGGAGGATGAGAAAGGAAAGAACTTTCATCATCTATACATAACACGTATTTGAAAAGAACTGCAATAATTTCAAAAATATAATATTCGAATAAAAACATTCAATTTTATATGAAACGTGAGATTTTTTTGGTTATTTTTTCATGATAATACTGTTTAATAAATGGGCGATAGATAAGATAGAAGAATAGATATGAACTGTATCTAGGAGCATTGAACTTGCCGAAGGTACAGACTATCCACTCAGCTGTGCACCAAATCTAAACATTTAGGCGAATAACAGCAATTGGTGGATACAAAGGAGAGACCGGCGAAGAAGACAAAATTATGTAGGTTTGAATCATTGATACAATTATTGTTAGAAGAGGATGACTAGATAAAACAACTGTTATAAGAAAAGAGTATACGATGTGAACCTTGCGTAACAACACACAAAATTAGAAAGAGAGCTTATGTTGTGCCGTCAACGAATATGAAGTCATATGATGTGATCTGGAAATGTATGAACAGACTGAAGGATAACGCCAGCAAATTTGATTGATAGTTCAAAATATATTTATGGGATAAGAAAATGAAAAGTTAGTGGTGTGTGGAATGGCTGATGTTTGCAGATGGTACTGCGATATGACTTAGTGAAGAGAAACAACAGAATCAAATACAATTTTGGTGAGAGATGGAGGCAAATGTCGTTATTTATGGAGGGCGTTTGATGAACAGCTGATGAGCCTTCTTTAGTTGCTTGAAACAGCTATTGTTGTGGAAGTTTTATGATATAGAGGGCAATCCTTGATTTACCTGTTAAAGTATGATTGTAGCAATAGCCATATATATGTGTATATGTATAACTGAATCACGAAAGTTTGGAACGTGATAAATGCATAAATAAAGGTATAAGCTGCGAAGGAAAGATAAACAACGGAGTAGCTACAAGATCTTTCGACTCAGCGTCCTTTACTTGTCTGCTAAGTAAAGGACGTTGAGTCGAAAGATTTAGCAGCTACTCTGTTGTTTATCTTTCCTTCGTGGCTTATACCTTTATTTATGTGTATATGTATGTATGTATGTATGCATGTGTATAGGTGTATAAAATGCGTGTGTATATATTCATGCACGCACACACCTACACACACACACACACACACACACACACACACACATATATATATATATATATATATATATATATATATATATATATATATATATATATATATATATATACTAGCTACCCAACCTGGCGCTGCCCAGGAAGACTGAATAACAACCAATAAACTCTCTCTCTCTCTCTCTCTCTCTCTCTCTCTCTCTCTCTCTCTCTCTCCTTTTACGATAGCTACTTCAATTACAATGCCAGCATTTTTGAAATTTTATGTATCACCTGTTCTCGCCTCCCTTCCTATCGGAGCTGAACTTGGACTTAAGGGTTACCAGAAGTGTAACTTTACACCTGAACGACCTCGAAAACTATGGATTAGACAATTATATCTCGTACATTTTAATTTTATTTTCTGCCCTCTCACACCACCTTCCTATCAGGGTTGAACTTGAACTCGAAGGGCACTGGAAGTGTCACTATTCATCTCAGCGACCTTGAAAACTGTTGTTTACACATTAATATCTGTCGTTTTTTATTACTTGTACATGTCATCCCCTTCCCACCCAACCCCCATGGTGCCAGTGATGTCTTACCCCACAGTATTCTTTTCCAGGTAGTAAGTCATGTATACCAAAATGAGGTATGATAAGCCTGTAGAGTTTATTTAGTTAATAAGTCTCTGGGCAAAACCAGCCCACGTTTCAGAGAAGCTCTCCTACCTCCACCCCCTTTGGTGCCCTTTTGTGCTAGTGATGTCTTAGCTCCACAGTATTCTTTATCATACATATACCAAGTTTGGTTGAAATTGCTCAATGCATTTCAGAGTTATGCTGGAACATAAACACACACACACATACATACTTCCCACACACACACACACACACACACACACACATATAAGGGTGGGCCAAAAGTAGCCTCACAGTTAAAACAGAATAAAAAATAATTTATTAAACGCATAAAATTTTTCAGACATGAATAAGTGGCATAATTAAGAATGAGTGACATGAAAAGGATAAAAATAAGTAGCATGTATTAATGGCACAGTATTAATTTTCTATTGAAGAGTACTTTGAATGAGAAACAGTTCATGAAGTAACTGTGAGGCTACTTTTGGCCCACCCTGTATATATATATATATATATATATATATATATATATATATATATATATATATGTATATAATGTATATATATCTATATATATATATATATATATATGATATAAGTATATATAATATATATAGTCTATAATATATATCATATATATATGTATATATATATATATATATATATATATATATATATATATGTATATATATATATATATATATATATATATATATATATATATATATATATATATATATATATATATATATGATAGTAAGCAGTTTTCCAAACCATAGTTGGCTTTATAGCAAAAGCAAAAGGAATGACATGAACACTGCCACAAGCATGATTCAACTGCTGGATCTCCAAAAGTTATACATAAACCCTTCATTTACATACACCAGAGGCTATCAGCAGCATTTTTCATACTGTGGCATTTCCTTTGAATTGTCTTTTCATCATCCATCATTCACATATACGAGGATATTATATTGCCTTTTCGGGAACCTATTTTGCTCCATTTTTTTTTCTCGTAATCAAACCATCTCCGGACACTGCTTCAACCTTTCACCTTCACAAACATCTCTCCACTTCCTCGATCCACAGAAGAGAGCAGTTCAGCAGTCGCTTTAATAAAGATGCCATCCGTGGGTGTAACTGACACTCTGCAGTTCCCTTCCACATGATGCACCTATATCTTACTTCCCTGTTTATTTCACCTACTCTACGACTCACCTCGTCTCTCATCCTACAGTCATCTGTGCCTCCTCAGTATATGTGCGGTTTTATTCTTCCTCTGATCATCTTAACATTAATTATTCTCTTTTTCCTGGTTTCTTGTTCACATTTACTTCCAATTTTTCCCTTTTACAAGAAGTTTCCTTGTACACAAATATTAAAACTATTTCGTTAATATCTGCTGTTTGTCTTCACTGCTCCTAGTCTGTATTGAATAATCTGTAGCCATGGGTATCCCACGCTCCATTCACGGGGCTAATTATCCAAATTCCCTCCTACATACATCTAATGTCACTTTTCAGACTTCCCTAATCATTTCATTGATGATAATATTATACAGTCCTGGTGGCAACACATCCATAATTCTGCCTCACTGATCCACTAAGCCAGTCGCTTTCCCTGTTTCTCAACAGATTATCATCTATATCTTACATACTCAGCATCACTTATCAGTTCAACCCTGTGGTTTTTTTTTTTTTTTTTTTTTGATCCATATACCCTCCTTCTGACGTAAACCCCAATAGTTCCTCCCTTATCAATCCTACTGATGTATGTCATATTTCCCCAGTCTTTCTCAATCCATATCCTACCATATACCAAACCTACTGTCCATCCTCTCCTTACAGTTGATTGTTAGTGCAACAGCGTGGTTTTCTTCCGGCTACAGCTTTCAAACGTTTCCCTGTCAATTTTCCTTTCAACGTTGAGTGACCTCATTGGTCCCAGCGCTTCGCCTTTGGCCTTAAGTATATTCTATCTATATTCTATCTATCTATATGCCATACCTTTTATGCTTATTACTGGTATGATATTTGATTTACTAGAGGATCCTTTGTCATCTGTATCCTTAAACAAAGAACAATTATTTCTCTCCTTTGAAACGTTATTTAGCCGGGTCATAAGTTCACCTTGTCGTTGAAACTCACTTGCAATCATATCAACTCCTGGTGTCTTTCCATTCTACCCATAATTGCCCTCTTGACATCCTGAACAGTCACTCCCACAAGATTGTCATGTCTACACAAGCCCCTTCCATGCTGGCTTCATTCACCTTTGCATCTTTTGTAACCTCCAGTTCCAACAGATCTCCAAATTGCTCACCTCGTCAGTACATGACTGCATTTGCCTCAGAGAGCACCTCTCCATTTGGATCTTTTATTTTGACAAAAATTTGCTCATTAATTTTCCGGCTGCATAAACTTTCATCTACGACTTACTCTTATCAAAAAGATAATTTGCTTTAATTCTCCAATGGTTTACTTTTTTCTTTTCTTTTTTCCTTTTTTGCATTTTCCTCAAATTCCCCTTGACTACTCATCCCAGTCTTAAAATTTACATCTATTTCAACTTTTGCTTCAACCCAATAAATATATCATACATGATTTTAGTCACTCGTCATGTCGTTGTTAAATCACCAGCTTACTCTTCCTTCTACGCTGTAATGGGCACATCTTTATCATGTTCCGTTTCTTATTATTTTATCTTTTTAGGGTTTACCTGTAAACGAATATTCTTCTCTTGGAAACCATGTATTTCCAGCAATCATGTCATTTCCAAACATATTTTTGTCATTCATAGGTTTTCTAGGAAATCTATACCTAATATAAGGCGCCATCTGCTTCTCTGTCCCTTTGCATGCAAATCACCTTGCATAACTGCGCTTACATATTCGCCATATTCACCCAAGCTCAAATTCAGATTCCGTCATCGTAAAACACCGTCTTTTACATAGTACACTCTTCCGTCGATGAAAAATATAACTCATCATCATCACTTTTTTTACTACCACAGAATTTTACCCTCACTAATTTTATTTATTTATTTATTTTTGCTCATATCAGTTTTTCTTGAGAATACAGCTGCTACCTGTTTCTTATCTCTACATCTGTCGGCAATCTTAGGACATGCACAATCGCACACACATATTTGTAAATATAAATAAGTTTATATTGTAATATATATGTGTGTAGTATATATATATACTATATAGATATATATGTATATTATATATATATATATATATGTATATATATAATATATATATATATATATATATATATATATATATATATATATATATATATATATATATATATATATATAGATATATATATTCATCCTTGCCAAGAAGAATGCTTAGACGTCGTGGTACTAGTTGCGTGAGGAGTAATGGCATCTTCTTAAATGATTGTAGAAATTGCTTTCATGAGTACGTCCGTTGGTAACTTTTATATCTTTTCTTTGCATGATATTTATTGCAGTCTCAGTTACTTTGTTTTAGTTTGCTTGTTTCGCTTTTCATGAAAACTATGAATTAGTATAAGAGCTGTCATTGTAAGAATCCCCATCATAAAATTAAAGCCAGATTCGTTATCAAGAAACAAGGCAGGCGAAAATTTCAGTGGGAGACTGTTCTTCTTAGAATTAAGTCTAATAACATCTTAATGATTTATCAGATTTATGTCCATTTCAGAATTTATCACGGGAAAAGTAGTAGTTACCGTCTCAGATAATCTTCAGTAAAAGGAAGGTCATTGGATTGTATTCGGGCTATGGGATAATGATCTCGTTAGTAATTTATTCTCTCTCTCTCTCTCTCTCTCTCTCTCTCTCTCTCTCTCTCTCTCTCTCTCTCTCTCTCTCTTTCAGGGACCTCCTTCATTTTAGTGTCTTTGATATGTCAAATTACATACATATTATTGTTAATTTTTTTTAATTTCCTTGAAGTGTACCTCTCTCTCTCTCTCTCTCTCTCTCTCTCTCTCTCTCTCTCTCTCTCTCTCAGGGACCTCATCCTGTTCATCAGGGATTCGTCTATTGTATGACATGAATAATAATACAGTATCTACATGAGCCATTAGGGTCACGGTATCTGTGGCATGGTATAATGTAATCCGATGACAAATGAATTACGTTTAGAGTCCTTGGTCTGAATTTATTGCTTTGATTTATAATGAGACTAGTGCATTTCATTATACGTTATTAGATAGTCAATGACTTATCAGCATAATATGTGTATGTATGTATGTATGTATGTATGTATGTATGTATGTATGTATGTATGTATGTATATATATATATATATATATATATATATATATATATATATATATATATATATATATATATATATATATATGCATGCGTACATGCTTGTAGTAAATAT
>NC_087217.1:3311942-3319442 GCF_015104395.2 Macrobrachium nipponense | reverse complement strand
TCTTTTTTTTCTTACTTTATTCTACTGTAAAATTTGAGTTTACCCAATTCAACCGTAATTTGAATGTAGCCTAAGTCTGGTTTTCTGCCTGGAAAGGCCGCGAGAATTTCATCTAAAAAGTTGTAAGATTTTGACCCTTCACCCTATCTACTTAATCACCATACAGAGATCATCATATCTAACATGGTTATCTAGAACTGGGAACATTGGGCATTTCATTAACAAGATTTTTCTAATGCGCACCATAATATTTCTACCCTTCTTTATTCATAGTTCATATATTAGGTCTTAGGTAATTTGGTAATTATATGGAGAGAAATGAGCTTGGCGTGAATCAACATTATAGATCAAAGCGTTGCCTTATTAATCAATTTATAAATATCTCGGTATAAAGTAGTAAATATCTCGGTATAAAGTAGTAGCTTTGTTCATTCACTGATACGATTAAGAAAAAATGTGAAAATCCATGACAGGTCATAACAGTCATCTTTTTTGTACTCTGAATTTTTTAAAATATATATTTTTAAGAGTAATCATGTAGTTTTTCGTGATTTAAGTTATTTTTAAACAAGCATAAGGTCTGTTCAAAATAAGGAGGTCAAGACTTGTGCAAATGTAAAAGGAACACTGACCATAAACTGAACGTGTCTTTATTTACGTATATGTGTTAATTTACACATCAGTATATGAAAAGGTAATATACACATACATTGTCACTCTAGATATATCCGGGCGGTTATTAATGTACACGAGGAAAGCAAAATTCAGAAAAAGCTGGATAGATGGAGGGGAAGGGATAAAGAAAAAGAATAGTACACCTAATATCCAGAATCTCTCTTGTGCGTCCGGGATAGAGGTGAATGGCACTCTGTTTTGGGGGGCAGCGGGAAGGGAAGGCCGGATCGCCCCCTGTATAATTGGGTGACGCTGGCTAATGCTGTGGGAGTTTTCTGCAAGTGGGTTCGTGTCTATTCAGCGGGAATAGTGTGCATTTGGCGTCATCCGTGTTTATATATATATATATATATATATATATATATATATATATATATATATATATATATATATATATATATATATATATATATATATATATATATATATATATATATATATGATAAATATATATATATATATATATATATATATATATATATATATATATATATATACATATACATATATATATATATATGTATATGTATATATATGTATATATATATATATATATATATATATATATATATATATATATATATATATATATATCTTGAAGTAATATAAGTCCACACTTATGTAAAATGTGTATTAAAAATGCACATTTTACATAAGTGTGGACTTTGTAAAATGTGTAATTTTTACACATAGACGGGAGCTTGATCAGTAGACGAAAGCTCCCGTCTTTTATGTATTTTTAATACACATTTTACATAAGTGTGGACTTTTATTACTTCAAGATTTTCCAGTCACGTTATGGTGACTTTTTTTGAGATATATATATATATATATATATATAATATATATATATATATATATATATATATATATATATATATATTTATATATTGTGTGTGGCTCAAAGCGCCACCACCCCTCCTTCAAGAAAATTATGGAAAAGACTGCGCAGAAGGAGCGGAGTTTGTGCGTCCGCTGTTATCTATACACAAACACACATACACATAAAGCCCTGTGCCCATCTGCGCAGAAAACGGAAACTAGAGCTATCAATCTTCTTTCATAATTTACTTAGAGGAGGAATGGCAGGACTTTGAGCCACACCTGTAGGGAAGATGCTGATGGTCTACACACACACACACACACACACTCACACACGTATATATTACTATATATGCGCAGACGTTTATTTATACGTGTGCGCGTGTTACTGCTCATGTTTTCAGCATAGGCCAGGAGGTCTTGCTTACATTGGAACAAAAAGAACTAGGATATCTCTGGGTAAAATAGTCATCTTTAATATTCACTAAGGTGCAATATTTAATTTTCTAACTTAATGTCGTGTCATCTTACGTATCCTTATGCAAGATGCACTGCCATAAATTAAACAGCATTCACTTGGTATCTTTCCATATAATATTTCACTATTCATACGAAACGTTAATATCAACAATAGTGACAAGAATAATAGATACCAGACAAAATAATTTATCTTGCTGTTCTTAATGGCGTTATCATAGATTTTTCCATTATGCTCCTCATTATTCACATCATCTATCTACATAATCATCTTTAAATTTGCCATGGGAGGCTATATTGAAATTCATCTTCTTGTTGGTAATCTAATAGCGCTAGAAAATATCGGTTACTTTAAGCGAAGGAGGGTCGGAATATTAGGTTGCTTGGCTTCTGTGACAAGATTTGACATAGAGTTCATAAGGTATTTACGATAATGTTGACAATATTTTTAAATTCAGGGAATAGGACATGACGTTCATGAGAAAATTGTGGTTAACCTTCATAAATTCATTCATAATTCTATTTTACACTCTAATCTATCTCTTTGGATAGATTGTTCACATTAATGTGGCACTTGTCGTCCATGTGCAAGGTAGCATCTTCAGAGACTCTTCAGACGCTGTTCTTAATGCAGTAGAATCAGATGTTTCCTGTTGAATGGATGCCCTGATTCTAAATTCTTACTTGGAATCATTTCGTCTACTTTTGGATAATCTCACATTCTTCAGATTGTTTTACAGAAGCTATCCTAAGCAATGATATTCAGGAACTTCTCGCTTATATGAATCTCCGCGAGATCATGTTTTTATGCAAATCCAGTCTCTCATGTTTATTGTGTACCCCAGGAATCACAATCCCACTCGTAGCGTCTGGAGGACACAAGCACCAGAGGCAGCCAGCTTGAGCAGCAACCCTCAAGCCATTCATTTTCATAGCAGGGAGGTCTCAGCCTTCTACGATCATATTTTTCCCGAATCGTTAAGGAAGTGAAGTCCATGAACTCAATTTTCTTACGAATGAGCTTGTTTTGGGCAGTCTTGTCCTTCTTTATTCGTTGTAAAGCCTTCCGTGATCCTGAGTATAAATGGTTAGTCTGGTTCACCCAAAAGGAGTGGCCCATTAATACTATTATTTGGTTCATTGTTTTCTTTTCTTTTTGACAGAATCAGAGCTAGGTTATCTTTAATGTACGGGCCGATTGAACAGACAACTTCATATACCCAAACACCCAAGAAAACGATGACAGGGACACAGAAGTATTTATATATTTGGTGGTATGGTAATATGCTGGGTAGAGGGACTCTCACCTCCGCTTCCAATGGACAATATTTAAAATAGGACGACGCTTCTGTGCCCATCTTAATTTCATCACCATACAAAAAGAACGAGCTTAATTAGTAAAACAGTTTCAATGAGGCAAAAAGATGTGGCTAAAATCATTAGTGAGTTTGATATATCGACAGTTGGTTTTTCAGGGTAGTGTGTTTGCTTAATGCCATGCTCAGCGGTAAATCAACAGCGTTTCATTAATCAAGGTTGAGCAGTCAGGAAGCTGGTCGCCTGGGGACCAGGGGGAGTGAAGTGAATGTGGGAGTTTTATAGTCCACGAAACAAGACGAATAGTACCTGAATAATCGTGGGTATTGAGCATTATTATTATTCCTTTTTATGTCAGTCAGTATTCTCTCTCTAAGTCATTTGTTGTTTCACACTAATGATGTGGAGGTCGTCAGATAAATTTGTGCCTTTTGTTTGTTTGTTTGTATGGTGTTTTTACGTTGCATGGAACCGGTGGTTATTCAGCAACGGGACCAACGGCTTTACGTGACTTCCGAACCACGTCGAGAGTGAACTTCTGTCACCAGAAATACACATCTCTCACTCCTCAATGGAATGTTGTGCCTTTTGTAATTGGTGACAGCATTGGCAGGTAGGAAACGAGGCTTAGCTTGAGGAGAGAGAACAATGACAGGACTGTTGGAAATTGCAGCGAAGAGTGGAAGCTTACAGATTTTAGAATACAGGTTCTTATATAAGATTAGCTAGATTCATAGTTTTCTCACACCATATACCATCCATCATTACGTTAAGAGATTCTACACGTGTGGCAGGTGAATGATAAGACACTATACAATCATAGTTAAAATAGGAAGAAAACATTCTATCGGATAGAATTGGGCTAAAATATAGGTTATTTGAGATTAATCGTACTAAAGTACCTACCTAACAAGGAAATGTAGCTGTAATGTGAATACACCTTAATAACTGTCCATTCATATGATCTTCCTTCCGTCTTGCTATCCTCCTGTTACACCTTTCAAACCTACTTGCTTTCAATTTCCTTTCCAGCACTGAATGACCTCATAATTCTCAGCACTTGGCCTTTGGCCTAAACTTTAAAGTCCATTCCACTCCACCTTAACAGCTGTGTAATCAGTCATTTGGTATTAGAATCCCAAAAAGTACTGGTATACTACACTCAAGAAGGTGGAAACAGTTAGATACAAGAGAAGGACCGATCACGAAGATGATAATCAGCCACTTCAACAGAGGGTGTTGCTGATTTCGGAGGAAAATAAAGGGAGGTTTCAGCAGCTTAGTCGGGGAGGAAAAGAGACAGCAATCAAAGCGAGCAGTAAAACTCTTCATGTCACAAACAAAATGCGAAATGTGGCACCGACCCCCCTACTTTTCTGTGTCCCACAACTGAAGTCTGAATACATTACACAGAACAAAAATATATTCATCATGGGAACTGGACGTGTACCATGCACATCCATTTTATAAATATACATAACTGTGCATGCCTAGAAACACTCACACACAATATATATATATATATATATATATATATATATATATATATATATATATATATATATATATATATATATATATAACTGCAAGTGATAAACCAAGAGACTGGGTGTTGGTTCCCTGTTAAAGTGAAATGTGATACATAAATCACGTGTGAAAGTGATTATAATCATACACACACACACACACACACACACATATATATATATATATATATATATATATATATCTATATATATATACTATTTTAAAAAAATTTATATATTATATATAGTTACCTACACGAACTACAAGTGGGTAACGGTTTATGTGATGATTGAAGATCAAAGACAATTTTAGGTTAGATTGCATTTGTTTACGAGGCAGTACAGCCGTAAACTTCGCTAATTGCTTGAATGATAGAATTTATAATTGATTTTATATCATTATATGCGCTGTATACCCAGTAAATTTGCCAATTCTTTGTTTCAAAGTTGTTGTATAAAATGTTGAATATAATAAAAACAAAAGGTTCTAATGAAAATTGTAATGAAAAGCGAGAAAATTATTATATTTTTATTATTATTTGTTCGGCAGCATTATTATTTAGTGAAAATATCTCCAAAGTCTAATCCTTGAGGTCTACGTTTGAGTCTGCGGGAGGGAGAGGGGGGGATGGTTACGCGTAAATGCTCATGCGCATGCGCAAATTTTTTTCCCCATTAAAAATAATCTAGGGACTGAATAGTTTGCCGTTTATCATTCTACCCATTTTTTCTAAGCACTAAATCTCAGGCCGGACAATTGATGCTTTTTTGAAATGTCATAAAACGATAGTTTCTTCAAGCTGACATTCTCATAAAACCCAAAGCTCCCGACTGTCAGGGGCCGAGGTATTTATACTCAGAAAACTAAAATTCGAATAAATCTGCTTTTTTTCAGCCGTACACAGAAGATTTTTTTTCTCTTTACTTCTTCCCTCAACGAAGCCATCGCTTTAAAAATATAGTGATGCAGTAATGCGGCCCCCCCCAACCCCCTCCTCCTCCTCACATTGTTCAAGAAGTATAGAACGAATGAAATTACTCCCAAGTTAGAATGAGGAGAGTTGTATTTCACCTCTCATCCGGTGAGGCCACACCTTTTTATACAAGTCAACCAGAACTGCTGATGGTTTCCCGGAAAGGAGCAGATTCCCACATGTTTTAGAGAAAGGTCTTCGGTGCGCTCAAGGGGTCCACCATTGAATTCTGTATTCAGTCATTCACAGATATTTGCATACAAATAAAATATAGTCGGTGGAGGATGCGGAAAGCACCATACATCGTCACTTTCTTTGTGCTGTTGCGTTCATTGGGAACTTTCGGACCCATGTGTTCAATATTTGTAATGAAAATGAGGATACTTCACTGTATTCGTCACCTTGTGAAAATGAATGTTTTTCGTGTGTACTGCTTTGACCTATTACGAGCATTTATTAGAATAGTAGTAGTAGAAGTAGTAGTAGTAGTAGTAGTAATAGTAGTAGTAGTAGTAGTAGTAGTGTTCCTAACAGGATACAAGTACTACTTATTTGAACGTTTGGAATTAAATGCTCAGCCGATACCATCCCTAAAGATTTGATGGTGGAGACCGTAGCGCGTTCTCTTCTGAGAAAATGTTCACCAGATTTAGAGGCCTACTGTATCTCGTCCACTCTCGCTCTTTTATTTTACGTTCTCTCGCAGCTCACTATCATTTTCAACGTTCAGTATTAGATATTATGGGAACAATCGGAGGAATATCAGCACTATAATATAACCAATAACCGAAAGAGCAACATCAGAAACATTTTAAACATTAGCACCAAGAGAAATACTTGTAGCACCAGTTTCTTTTCTCTTCGCAACAATCTGCAAGGAAATATGTTTTATGGTAAATTGGTTGAAACGTAGATGAGCAGCGGCGCATTATTCCTCAGTCTAAATGCATCGATATTGTACATAAATTCCTGTTGTGATATATATCCTGCTGCTGAGGTCACTGAGGGGGGAAGGGTCATTTTACTTACCGTATAAAACCTATAGTACTTGGTAAAGTAAATATGACGTTATTAAGGCCGCTCAAAGCAGATGAAAACATATTTTGGCCAATAAATAGTAATGAAGAACATACAATGAAAACATAAAATATAACATAAAATATGAGATAAACAAACAAACAAACAAACAACAACATGGGAATGGTGGCTGGACTGTACATACTATTGATTTTCGACGGATTTTCACTAACGCGATTTTCTTAAAGCGATTTTCTCATTTTGTTTTATTTCTTGGCAAATAATTTCGCGTTTTTCAGTCCACTTTGTCTGTATTCCCATATACCATTGAGGGGAAAACTAGAAATCTTAAGACCTAAAGCAAATTCTTGAATTTCATTCATCGTCTGTTTTCGTCTTGTTCTAAAAATAGCCTTTGACATATGAATGCCGTAACCTCAGATCTCTGACCCAAATATCAAAGAATACATAATGCAATCAAAGTACGAAGTAGAACGTTATTTACATTTCTTCATTCATCTTCTAATTTATATATATATATATATATATATATATATATATATATATATATATATATATATATATATAAATAGGCAAAGAGTCTTGCGTCTTTTTCTCTGAGGTAATAGCAACTATATCCCGCGGCTTAAAAAGATTTTTAAAGGGTTTCGTTGCGTTGCTTTTCTTTTCGA
>NC_087217.1:3296942-3306942 GCF_015104395.2 Macrobrachium nipponense | reverse complement strand
ATAATGAATGTGAGTTAAGTCTTCATATTTTTTTTTCTTAATATTTTCATCTGTTACTTATAAGGAATGAAAATTAAATATTCATAGCTGCATGTATTCTGACATTTAATTCCATTTTACAGCATCCTATTCTTTTTATCCTACTTTTTGACCTTTGACAAAATACATAGAATTCTGTCATTTTTACTTATAAGAAATTTCTCAACCATAATTTATGTATGAGATTCACATTATGTTTTTCTCGTCTTTAACACAGATCGTAATGTTTTTTTCCCGTATAGAACAAGTTTCTTTGATAGCCATAGTTACTTTGGTTGCGATGGTCATTTGTTTTCATCAACGTTATCCACTTCCGTTCATAGTAAATATGAATGAGTATGAGTGGACCACTCTCTCTCTCTCTCTCTCTCTCTCTCTCTCTCTCTCTCTCTCATTTTCCTCACATTTTAGTTGCAGAAAGAGAAATATGGAAGTCAGTGAACTTTATCGGGAATTTTATTGTGAAATGTGAGTATTGGTGTATCCACATAAAGTTGAAAGGCTTTTTGCTGCTGTAAATATGCAGATTTTATTTTTGAAGTCAGAACTAAAATTGTTCCCGAATGTCATCATCATGCATCACACCAAGGAGAGTGAATTGGTAGGGATGGAACAACCCGTTTCTCGTAAACATATATTTTTCTATATTTAGAACGACGGCATTCCACCGCTGGACGAGGATAGCAGAGGATGGTCAAAACTTACTTAATGGGACGAAGTTATCCTTCCCTCTGGGTTTTATGCTTTGGCAAAGTACCAAATTCATGGTAGAGAGCTAAGCCCTAGAGTTATTTATATGTATGAGGTAAATCGGTTTACTTGGTTTTCGTTCGTGTTTAGTAGAGTGCACAGTCTTATAGAAGTAATTTCTTTCTGTTGACGGCATTTGTTCTAAATTATCCAGTAAAATAATGTTTCGATAACGAGTAGTTCTAATCCACCAGTATTAGGATTTATTACAGAGATTGGAATCAAAAGAGGAATTCATCCCGGTCGTTGTGGTAAATCGGGAAAAGATTAGGCTGTACATTAAAACAATTGCTCTATAAATGGGTGTATTTTTCTTTTGATTAAAAGCTGATTTATACGTAATTTTCTATCGTTGTTCATATATTTTAGAATGATTTTACATTATATATATATATATATATATATATATATATATATATATATATATATATATATATATATATATATAGATAGATATATTATATCGATATACATATATATGGATATATATATATATATATATTATATATATAATATATATATATATATATTATATTATAACATATATATATAATATATATATATATATATATATATATATATATATATATATATATATATATATATATATGAATATATATATATGTATATATATATATATATATATATATATATATATATATATATATATATAATATATATATATATATATAATCCCACGTAAAGCCGTTTCCCCTGTCAAGGGGTAGCCCTATGAAAAGAAAGAACAGTAATCGCCGTCACATACTTTCATAACTGCTGAATTTTGGATGAACCCCCTGCTCATAATAATAAATGAGAAGTAATCAGTAAATCATGAGGTTCTGACTTTATAGTTGTGAAGAAAAACAGTATATTCTTTGTGAGTTGTGTGACGGAATGTAAGCTCATGTACATGTGACTGAGAGTAGTAATTAGTTATTGAATGAAGAATATGGCAATAAAATGGAAGGATTATTAAAGGAAAATAATTGGTCTGCGTTGAAATAAATGAACCTAGATTGAGCCAGTAGGTGGGTAGTCCCGTCAGTGTACCTAATGAGGTGCACTGTAGGCGTTAATAAAGGCTCTTTGTAACGTCCCTTCGGCCCCTAACTGCAACCCCTTCATTCCTTTTACTGTACCTACATTCATATTGACTTTCTTCCGCTTTGTTATCCACCCACTCCTAATACTTATTTCATAGTGCAACTGCGAGGTTTTCCTCCTGTTACACCTTTCAAACCTACCTACTCTCAATTTCCCAGCCAGCGTTTGGCCTCTGGCCTAAACTGTATAAAGCTCAATCAAACAGAGAAGATTAATGAGTAGAATGACGTCTGTGCTGTATGAGAGAGTATAATGTCAAGTTGTATACATGACTGACTAGAAGAAAAGGAAGGTCTAAAAGATGTAAGGATATTTTCGAACAGTTACATCTAACGCAAATTTTCTTGAGTTTAACTTAGTTCTAAAAAGGACAGATCAGGCAATGCAAGGGGAAATCAGATTTTGAAAATTGAATAGACTGAAATTTCATGGACGATTATTGAAATAACATATATATAGATACACTATACATACATATCATATATATATATATATATATATATATATATATATATATATATATATATAATATGTGTTATGTGTGTACATATAAAATCATTGTAGTTACATGTGACGCAACAGGCTTTAAGAAATTCCGCCACGCATTACTTTCCAGTATTTCGCCTTCAATCTCATAGTTCTTATCCAAATATATCTGTCTCCCAAGCCTTCTGGTACATAAAGGAGCGCTAATAATTAAAATTTGCTGCTAATGATCAACAGAACTACTTATATTTCCTCGAACTTACTTATCCATATCTCATTATTCTCTTTGTCATTGAATCAGTATTATTTGTCTTCCATGTTCATCCATAAAAATTCCTTTTATTCACCACATACCATTGTCAGGGCTGCCATTCCAACAAAATGATACGAAAAACTTCTGAGGATCAGGTGTAAACTGAAATCTGAAACAAAACGTAGGAAATAATATTGGGTTCTCTATTGATCGGGAATATGCCTTCGAGCCTACCTTATTAAAACTCATTTGAGACAAAAAAGAAAAAAGAAAGAACAAAATGAAAAAAAAAGTAGCTGCGGCATCATATCATATCAGGTTTTACCACCATAGCCTCCAGGTACTAAGTTTGTGGAATTATGAGCAACCAATAAATGCATGCGCATAAGCACACACGAAAACCTTACGCACAAATGTGCGCGCATACACATATATATGTGTGTATATATAATTTTACATATTTATATTTATTTTATGTATGTGTGTGTGTTTTAAAAGTATTCTCTACATTTTGCATTAAAATTCAGAGCTTCTTCTAGCCCTAGTATAGTATAGTTTGGAGTGCCAGCCCATCATAAAGTATGTGGTCAGCGGATGACATTTTTATGTATGTCTATAGAATACAAATACTAATAATGATTCATTGAGAGACAAATTAATAAGAGTTTGAGAGTAACTGAAGGGAAATATGTGCGAGGATACATATAAGTGTATTAATATATATATATATATATATATAATATATATCTATATATATATATATATTATAATATATATATATATATATATATATATATATATATATATATATATATATATAATATATAATACCAATTTTGTTTATATAATAATTTAAATTAATATATAAATATATAGGTTAATATATGTATGATATATATATAATATATATATATATATATATATATATATATATATAATATATAATACTTTATATATTTATATATATATATATATATATATATATATATATATATATATATATATATATGAATATATATATATATATATAATATATATATATATATATATATATATATATATATATATATATATATATATATATATATATATATGTATATTTGTTACAGACAGATAACGAAACCAGGCATTTCTCGAACTACCTGAAATTTCAGACAGCGAAATGTACTGCGCGGCTTTTGATCCCCCGAAGGGCCAGTACTAAATTAGGCGAAACAGTGACTCGCCTACGCTGTTTCGCCGTGTTTAGTACTAGAAGCCTTGCGGATCAAATGTCCCTTAGTGCGTTTCGCTCTCTGTGTGTAACACATACACACACACAACACACACACACAGAGATATATATATATATATATATATATATATATATATATATATATATATATATATGTGTGTATGTATATGTATGCATATATATATATATTATATATATATATATATGTGTGTGTGTGTGTGTGTGTGTGTGTGTGTGTGTGTGTGTGTAACTGTAAAAAGAAGAGTGGCCTCTTAAATTTTTCGGTCTGTTCACGCTTTTTTTTTTCTTTTTACTTTTGTAACTAAACGAAATATGGACTCTGAGCGAGATGTAATGAAGAGCTCCGACCCTCTAGTTTGAGAATCAAAGACTCCCGCGTTGGTTTTGAGTGTTTTAAGAGTTCCTCATTTTATCTTTTGTTGTCAGTTTTATTTATATCTGTAGTGCGTGTTACTGTGAAATCAAATTCATGGTAGTAATCATTTATTTCATCCTTGGAAGTCAATTTCTTTTTATTTCCATAGTGCGTGTAACTATGAAATCAGATTCATGGTAGTAATTATTCTTCATTTTATCTCTTGTAGTCGATTTCTATTTGTTTCCATAGTGCGAGTAACTATGATATCAGATTCATGGTAGTAATTATTCTTCATTTTATCTCTTGTAGTCGATTTCTATTTATTTGTATAGTGCATGTAACTATGATATCATATTCCCTGGTAGTAAATTATTCTCATTTTATCTCTTGGAGTCGATTCTATTATTTGTATAATGCATGTAACTATGAATATCAGATTTCAATTTGGTTTATTAATTTTCTTCTTTTGGTCCTCTTATAAGTCAATTTTTATTTATTTCTATTGTGCATATTACTATGAAATCAGATTCATTGTTGTAATTATTCTTGATTTTATCTCCTATAGTCAATTTTTATTTTTCTGTAGTGCATGTAACTATGATATCAGGTTCATTGTAGTAATTATCTTAGATTTTATCTTTTGTAGTTAGTTTTCTTCATTTCTGTAGTGCATGTAGCTATGATATCAGATTCATTGTCGTTTGTAGTAATCATTCGAGTAAGTTGATAACAAGTTGTAAAACACAATCCTATAAAAAGGTCATTTTTTTCTTGAATTACCTATTTCCATCTGTTTATTGTTGTTTTCCAGTGTTCTTTTCTTCCACCTTTTTAGAAGTAGAGATTAACTTTCATTGAGAATTTTTCGATGATTTCAATATATATATATATAATATATATATATATATATATTATATATATATATATATATATGTGTGTGTGTGTGTGTGTGTGTGTGTGTGTGTGTGTGTGAGTGAGTGTGTGTAGATACTGACATCTTCAATGCTTTATTGCTTCAGGCTGACCTCTCTCATCATTGGTAAGTGGGGTCTTCTTATACTGGTATGGTTATTTTGTCGTTGATTTCTGAATCAAAACTAATTGTATCCCTTCGGCTAGATGATGGAATGGCACTGATCTCTATAGATCGAATTTTTGAATTCCATACCCGTATAATGAAATTATATATCAGATAAACTTCTGTGTAGCTAATGGTGTATTTAGATAAAATATAGCTCCCATACGAAAGAGGCTTTCAAAGGCCTTCCTCTTAAATAAAAAAACTAGTAGAAAATATAAATTGAAGAGAGAGAGAGAGAGAGAGAGAGAGAGAGAGAGAGAGAGAGAGAGAGAGATAACCAGTCATTTCCAATTGTTTCTAAGAAGAGTGACAAAGGGCAGGACATCTATAGTTGTAAAATCTCGCCGGCGGAAGAAATGACCCCACGAAAAGGGACAGTAATGTGAATGAAATATTTCTCCCGAAGAGATATTCAAGCCCTTCTCAGCTCTCTCTGACCTTTTTTTTTTTTTTATTAATTGGCCCTTTCCGAATGTACTGTAGTTTTACTTATTTTTTTTCCTGTGAGGAGTTCATCCCTATATATATTTTCACGGTCCGGCGGAAACTTATTTAATGTATTTTGACCTTACATTAACGGAGGTCGTTTGAACCATATCCTTATTCTATATCTTTTCCGGACGTTGCCGCTTTCTCTTCTTTTCATGGGTCAAGTGAGCTTTCAGGAGGTATTTATATGATTTATTTTTATGAATGATATTTTGGTCTACTGTTTTACTCTGAAAATTTCAATGAAATATCCACATGAAGAAATTCGATACAAGGTTACTGATACGTTTTGTATACATCGACACACACTTATATATATATATATATAATATATATATATATATATATATATATATATATATATATATATGATATTATGATGTATGCAGTGTTTGCATTTTATAGTATGTGTGTGTGCTTTTTCAATACATTACTCGTTCTATCTTTATACTGGAAAATATAGAGCCACAAATAACCCAATAGTGTTGATTCGTTGTTCATTAAGGAAAGCTCACTGTCAAAGGGGATTATAATTTCAGCTACCTGCCTTTAGTATAAGTTATTCCCTAAGTGCCCTGAACCGCACATCATTAAAACTATATCATATTATATATATCATATATATATATATATATATATATATATATATATATATGATATAATATAATATATATATGTGTGTGTGTGTGTGTGTGTGTGTGAGCGTGCAACGTAAATTTTAATTAAAAATCTCTCTTTATCTATTTGATTTGGCGAGCTTCACAATATCCTTTATTTTACGTAATTGTGACATTGTTATTTTCATGTTACTGTTTAAAAGCAATAGCTCGGACGTTGCTTTACACAATATAAGCATTGCTGCAACCATGATCCTACCGACTTTCTCTTGAAAGTATTTGATCTGGTTTAGATGTCAGTCTTTCATGAAACTTCATACACATCTTGCTGTATCTTATAACATTTCCATGTAGTGTTTGATCCCAGTAGGTGACTGACCCTAATTTTGCCCTGAGATGTAAAATGCCGTCGAATCGGTTTACATGACGGGACATTCTCTGCAGAATGCGGTTTGCCATCAGTTCGCATCAAGATGGCCGATTGCTTTTTACAGATGGAAGTGTGAGTGTCCTTACATTCAATCCCAAAGTTCGGTTCTCCGGATTATCTGCATCAGCTTTGAATTTTGTCTCTCTCCTCTGTAATGAACTGAACCCTTGGAAGGCTGCCTCATTTTCTCTGCTCAAGACCCAAAACGGAAAGCCGTTTCCTAGAAAATGTCTCGGTGGCATACAAAAGAATGCGAATAACGGACAGGAATTCCCGAAAATTTCAAGGGAGTACTTTGCTTCGCTTGTATTTTTCCATGTTTATCTGAGTAGTCTCGAAGTAACCTGTTCGTATATTTTCTTGAGCAACGTTCAGTCAGTCGTTTACTCGTTTCTTTGTTTATCTCCCAATCTATGCTTGCGTCCGTAGAAAATCTTGCCAGCGGCTCCCTTCATTCTGTATTTTGCTCTCATATATTCTTCTCTTGGATAAGCGCTGTGTCTCCGTGATCGGTGTATCATAAAGATCCTCCAAGCCTTCGAATCCTTTCTCCTTTTCCCGTCCAAGTCTCGCCAAATCCTCCCGGTATCCTCCCTAAATTTCCTTCCATTTATCCTACTCTTGCCGTGAGCAGCCACTTTTTCTGCATTGATCACGCTTTATAAGGGCATCATATATCCTCTCTTTACAATGCTCCCTCAGTCGTGACCTCCTCGGCTTCTATTCTCATTTTTCGTCCCATCCTTTTTGATGATTTCGGCTCTTGTCATCTATTCCTTTTGATGCCTTTGCTTGCAGGTCATTTGTACAATAATTTCCAAGGAATTTGCTGGTTTTATTATACTACAGTAGTGTATTTGACGTATTATTTTTTACATAAGAATTAAATGTGATTGACTAGAAATAAACGTGGATATTGCCTTCAGTTCTTGAGGTTATCAATTGATGAGTTTCAGTTTTCTGTAAAAGAAAACTATTGACTGTCCGCCCGCCCTCGGATCTTCAAAACTACAGAGGCTAGAGGGCTGCAAATTGTTATGTTGAACATCCACCCTCCAATCATCCAATATACCAAATTGCAGCCTCTTACCCTCAGTCGTTTTTATTTATGATTTAAGGTTAAATTTAGCCATGATTATGCGTCTGGTACTGCTATAGGTGTCAAGAACACAGGCCATTACCAGGCTATGGCTGAAATTTTTATGGGCCGCGACAGAGTTTCGTGGGCCGTGGCTGAAAGTTTCATACAGCATTATACGCTGTACAAAAAACTCGATTGCGCCGAAGAAACTTCGGTGCATTTTTTACTTGGTTTGAACGCTACTTCTTCAAATGCATATCTTTAATGTTGCTCGAGAAAGTCAACATTAATACTCATCACTTTAAAACGACAAGTTCCATTTCGTTATTTTGTCCGCCTTAACTTTCGTGGAACGCTCGAAGTGTATTTGTCACTCCAAATAGAGAAAAATAAAATTCCATCAATTCAATTCTCCACCACTATCGTTTCCGGCGTGACTTTCACCTTTCTGCCTTTGCGGTTAGTTTATTGCCTTCCTGCGTTTCCCATCTGCCAGGAATTTCTCTCTCTCTCTCTCTCTCTCTCTCTCTCTCTCTCTCTCTCTCTCTGGGGAAGCATGCACATATTGGGCTTATTTAATTATTTATATTTTTGCTGTCATTTGTAAACGCCAATATATACGTTAGTTTATCTCTTTCTGTGTTCTCTTTGATTAGCTCCTTTCGAACGAGTTTCATTTTTACCTTTTCTTTCTATTTCTCTGGAGGATGAATCATAAAAGTCATTGCCTATGTCCTTCTCCGCGTGCAGAAACTCAACAACGAAATGAAGAAACAAAATGATACATTAAATGAATTTTAGAATATTCAAAATACCTTTTAAGTGAGGTGGTTTCTTTCATATATATATATATATATATATATATATATATATATATTATATATATATATATATACATATAAAATACAGTATATATATATATATATTATATATTATATATATGTGTGTGTGTGTGTGTGTGTGTGTGTGTGTGTGTGTTTACCGACATTTGCTGGTATGATTTATACGTGAAAAATTCCAGTTTATTCTGTGGTTATGGTTATTTATATGGTTGAAAATAGCTGAGCTCTGTTGTCCATACCTAACTGACCGTTTATGTTGTATTAATCTCTGGGGAAGTGATTTTCCTGTAAAGCCGATATACTATGGGTCATAGCCCAGGCATGGGATTTCGTATGCCCCTGTGTCTTTGGGGACTGGCTTTTGTTGGACGTTAATCACGGGTTTGGCTAGGGTATTTGGGTAGGTAAAGGCAAAAGGGTTTGATTTTCCAAGTCCGTGTCACCGTCTTAATCCTGTCTTGTTTTGAGGGGGTCGGCAGAAAATTACATTTGGTTTATGCATCGCTTTTATATGGTCAGGATACCTAAAGATGAAAGCTGTTTACGAATTTGTTCAAAATCCTTTTCCAAATAATCTGGGGAACAAATACATAACGCTCTTAAGAATAGATTGCTGGCTGCGCCTATCTTGATAAAAATGGCGTGGTAACTAAAGTATTGAATGTATGAAAGTAAGAATGTTGGTTTTCTGTATGGTAAATTTGTATTTTTTCGTGTCTCGAATTATTAAAACATCAAGAAAAGGAATTTTGTTTTCTGTTTCCCATTCAAGTTTAAATTTGATGCTGGACACTAATGTATTTAATTTAGAAAGGAATTCGTTGAAATTCCCCCACCTATTATCACACAGTGGTAGACTATCATCTACACATATCATCCACAGTATGTTTTGGGTTTTATTGCATTTATTTCTATTGTTTCAAAGAATTCTATGTATAGATTGGTTAATACACTACTTAAAGGGCTACCCATGCTACACCCGAATTTTTGTTTATCGAATGACTCCCCGAATGAAAATACGTTATGAGATACACATAATTCAATTAACTTTATTATTTTGTCAAGGACCAGTGGGAAATGATCTGAATAGGGGTGGAATTCTGTTGTAACAGAACATTTCTACCAGTCATATATATATATATTATATATATATATATATATATATATATATATATATATATATGTGTGTGTGTGTGTGGTGTGTGTATGTGT